>NW_020884939.1:3089676-3187928 GCF_003945725.1 Corapipo altera | reverse complement strand
GGGGGGCAGGAAAGAAGGCGGCAAGCATTTGCGAGGGCTCCGGGCATCCCCGCCTCGGCAGCCGGTCCTCCGCCCCCCCGCTCCTGCGGGATGGAGCAGCCAACTCCCTCGCAGCCTCACCGCCCGCCTCGTTGCCCCGGCCGGTAGCACACCCAGGGCAGGACTAGCACGGCAGACAGGGCAGGGGCTCGGGCCGCGCTCCTCCGCTCCATCCCTCCCGACACGGCGCTCCGGCAGCGCTGCGCTCCCACCCCGCGCCCCCCGCCCTGCCCGAGCGGGAGATGCTCCGCGGCGCCAGGGAAGGAGCCTCCGACAAACCCGCTCCCGGCACTTACTGATCCCAACTCCGGACCGACGCGCACCGGCCGCCGAGTCTGTGTGTTTGCTGGTGGTGCCTTACCCCCAGTTGCCACCTGTAGGCCTTTTCCCAGGGAGGATCAGTGTCTCGGCTACCATCCGTCAGGATTCGGCGTGCAAAGTTTCAGGCGGGTACTCGGCACCGCGGGACCTGTTTGTCTGTCCGGGGTGCGCGGCGGGTCAGCCTCGCCACGGGCTCCTGCTCCTCCCCGGGACCGTCCCGCATAAACCTGTGCCGAATTGCACCTGCTGCAGGAACATCCGAGGCCCTGAAGGGGCAAACCTCCGGGTGTTACCTTAAAGCAGCATATACCTTCATTTCTTAGCAAACAAACTCCACGTTGATTCAGCCTTTCATCACCCATGCAAGGGGAAGACACCTCACAGGTGAGCGGCAGCTAAACCACTGCTGGTTTCAAACGCAAATGTTCACTTTTTCGCCCTATCCGCTCTACTCGTCTCCGAGATGGGACGGGACAGGCACTTCTGGGCCCCCTCACTTCTGGAAGAGAGCTTTCCCAAGCCGAGTACAAACCCCGAGTTTGCCTCTTTAATCACACCAAACTCCCCTCCCCTCTTGCAATCAAACCCCTTTATTGGGTTCACCTGTGCTCCTCCCTCAAACTTCTGCGGGCAACTCCATCTGCAAAACCTTTTATAAAGGAAAATAATCACTCCTGACCTTTCCAGTTAAGACGACCGTGTAAATTTTGGCTGTTTCAATATCTCAGATCCAAACGGCAAAGTAGATTTATGCATCACAAATTCTCTGCACAGAAGCTGAATAAAACCCCAGCTTCCCCAGTATTTTCAGAGGAGCCTGTTAATTCCTTTGGAATCCTGACAGCCAACCCCAGCCTTCAGAAGGACTCAGACTATATTTCTAGAGTACTGAGGAGCTCCGACACTGCATATTAGAAAAGGAGCGCAGAGTTTAATCCGAGGCAAGCAGGATGCCGCCAGCTATTTTATATTTAGGTGCTTCTCCCCTTGACGGCGCCACGTAGCAGCACCCACCCCTCGGAGCCTCTCACTCCGCCGCGCTCGCTACCCCCAAAACTGGGGCCAGGAGCCACTCGGGCGAAATGACTTTGCTCCTTCCCGCACCTGCTCCCGGCGCGGGGCTGCGGCTCCCCCAGCTCGGGCGGCCTCGCTGTTAAAGGTGCCCTGACCCTCCGCGGGGACCCCCATCCCATCCCACCCCATCCCTCTTCGCCGCTCACCTCAGCCCGCCGCCGCCACTCCCTCTGCTTTCCCCGCGGTGCCGAGCCGAGGCGCGGGGCTGCCAAACGCGGGCAGAGTGTGCCCCCGCCTCGGCTCGGAGGGACGGCGAACTGCAGCCGCGGCACCCCCGGACCCCCGGCAGTGCAGGCAGCCCCGAGACTGGGCACACCTGCCTTGCTGGGGGAAAAAACAAAACAAAACAAAACAACCCCAAAAAAAACCAACACAAAAACTGCAAGCTTCCCCGAAACACAGAGGAATAGCGGTGAGCTGGCACCTGTGTGAACTCTGAGAGCAGGGTTCTGTTCAGGGATGCTGGCACAGGTTTGGAAGTTAACAGGAGTGATTTCCGTGAAGTAAAAATGAATATTAATTACAGCAGCTGAAGAGGGAAGGTAATGTGTCCTGGTTCTGTCAAAGAGCCAGCTCATTGGCAAAAGTGTTCTTTAGGATTCCACCAGTTGTCCTTGTACATTTGTTTTTACAAACAAGGGATATTTGTAAAGAGCCTTGTGCACTTCAATAAAGGCCCAGAAGCTTTCTTGTACTCATTTGTTTGCTTTAAATATGAGTATTTCCTGAGTATGTGAGCTTTGCAGGCTTACACTGAAGAATTTCGGTGAACTATCTGAATAAAAATCTCAAACAGGCACAATCAGCAGCCAGTGGAATCAGGGACTCAGCCATCATTCCTTTTTTTCCTCAATATTTATGATTAACACCACACACAGAGTGAAATTTCTCCTCTGTTTGCCCCCAAAACTTATTAGCTTAAGCCCACCATCAACATGGTAGGCCATGCCAGGTTCCTCCACTCGGTATGGCATGCAAAGAACAATTATTTAACAATAGAATCCCAAGAAGACTGGGGTTGGCTGGAGACCCCAGCAACCCCACTGCTGCTTCTGTTCCCACCACAGCTGCTCACATGGAAACATGAGCAGAGCTCAGAAAATGAGTTCTGTCCTGTTGGCCTCCAAAAGAGAAGTTCCCCAAGCCACATGTTCCTACTCTTTATCCTTGCATCAACTTTGCTTGACCCAGTTCAACTCATTAAATCAGCAGAAAACTAACCTGGCAGCAAAAAGCCGAGTTTCCTTCGTCTTCAACAAGCCAAGTGGGATCACTGGGAATCAGATAAGCAGCAAAGCCATTGCTGAGCAGGTCTGGACTGAGCAGATCATGCAAGTGGTGCAGGACCATCCCCTTCAGCTGCCAGTTGTTATGTTTGCTCAGCCACTCTGACCCTTTCTTCCCAGTTTCACCTGTGTAAATCCAGATTAAATCTCCTCACTGCAGCTGAGTCCAAGATTTCATCCTTCACATTCTCTGAAGTCAAAAGCAAAACTCGTATTGATTTAGATGAAGCCTTCTTATGTTCCTCTTCCCTACCAAAGTGATAAGAGCACGAATTTTAACCCTTATGGTACCCTGGTGCTTTACAGGAATCCTAGAAATATTTGAATGGCAATGTGCACTATGGAAATCAGCTCACAGTTCATGCCACAGGATCATCTGTAGGCACACAGGTGAATGAAAACCTGTGTCATGACTTGAATTCTTTCCTCTCATACTTCCCTCCCCCTCATGCTTCTTAAACATGCGAGTTCTTCAAATTAAGTACTGCAGGAAGAAAAGGAAGCCTAAGGAGGTTAAGTGTGAGGGAAATGCTGATCAGCACCTGAGCTGTTGCACTAGCCAGGTATTTCTCCATATCATTATTAGATGAGTCACAGAGATTTTAACAGAGAACCTTGTTTGCTTATACAGAAGACCTACAGATTTGAGAGCTCAGGAGCTTTTGTGCTAATGCAGAACTCAGTAGCATTTGTCATGGTGCACAATCTTGTTTGAAAAGTAACTCTTTTAATTAGAGAAAGATTTAATTTCTACTTTGAAATTTGGTGGACGATTTTAATAAGAGAGGAGGAATTACAAGCTAAAGTGTCAAGACCTCATTAATCAAATATTTGCATGTGCTTACATATAATTTAAACAACTCTGCCATTTATTTAATCTTAAAATTCAGAGTGAAAGAGCAGATTTGCCACTGTTTGTTTAGATATGGCTACATTCACTAAGCTCATGCCTGAGGCCTCTACTTAATCTGTTTTACTACTCGAAATAATTGCAAACAGGGCAATACCTTCTATTACATCCCTGCCTTCTCTTCTCTTTAAAAGAACAGTTAATCACAGAAAGAACGTTTAGAGGCATTTGCAAAGTTCTGATTTTTTTTGCAATGACCAGCTGTACTGAGAATTTGTTCAAGGATCAATGTGCATTTTATATGAATAGAATTAAAGTTGTTAATATAATTCCCTAAAGCCCAAATTAAGTTCTCCTAATCCATCATGTCCTGTAACTATTGAAATGAATGGAAATTCTGTTATTGATTTCAGGGAAAGCAGGTGCAGCTCCTTTATGTGCTAGTCCATCTCAAACCATCTGTACATATATGCGTGTGATGTGTATACCATATATATCTGCAGGAATACTGTATCCTCAATACCAACCAAAATCTGCTACACATAGAAAAGGTATTAATTTCACGTGATACTGGGGGAAATTTTAGCCAGGAACGTCTCACAGGCATTAATTAATTTATATTACTGCAAGATGCACTGTGTCCGCAACAGAGTCACAAAGACAAAAAAACCCAAACAAGCCATGCCAGAGGCCATGCTGCAAATCTTTGCAGAGGAAAGGCTGGCACCCAGAACCTGCTGTCCTCCCCATGCCCAGAGAGCCAGTCCACTCCCCCTTAATTCCAGAAACACTGAGTGACCACTCTGCCCATCGATTGCATTTGGGGTTGTGAGTGCTCAGCACTTCTCCATATTAGGCCTGGAGGGTCCTGGGGATGAGACAAACAGAGAGTAGCCACTAAATCTGTTTTGGTTGAAGTGTCTTGCTCAGCAACACACACTGAGACTGCAGCAGAAACGAGGATAAAGGAGAATTCTTCTCATTCACCTGCCTCCATCACAGGTGATCCTTTCTGTTTAAGCAATCCCCTCTATTGCTCTCTTCTCTGTGCACCTTCAGATTTCTACACATGAACAGGGAATCTTCCTGATGTACACACGGAGCTGGCAGGAGCATTGAGTGCTGTAGGTAAAGATGATATTGTAGTTTCAGAACAATTTGGATTGAAAAAGCCCTCTGAGATCCTCAAGTCCAACTGTTCCCCCAGCACTGCCAGGTCCACCAACCCATGCCCTTCAGTGTCACTCCTACACGCTTTTTGGACACTCCAGGAATGGTGACTCCACCATTCCTTGGGCAGCCCCTGCCAAGGCCTGACCACCCTTTCCAGCAACAAATTCCTCCTCCTGGCCAACCTGAGCCTCCCCTGGCACAGCTGGAGGCCGTTCCCTCTCCTCCTGTCCCTTGTTCCCTGGGAGCAGAGCCCGATTTCCCCCCCGGCTCCCCCCTCCTGTCAGGGACTTGCAGAGCCAGAAGGTCCCCCCTGAGCCTCCTTTTCTCCAGGCTGAGCCCCCCCAGCTCCCTCAGCCGCTCCTGCTGCTCCAGCCCCTTCCCCAGCTCCGTTCCCTTCCCTGCACACGCTCCAGCCCCTCCGGGTCTCTCCTGTTGAGGGCCCAGAACTGGGCCCAGCCCTCGAGGTCCCTCAGTGGTGCACAGAGATGTCGAAAGGTGACACCTTCATAACTTTTGAATGCCTGACACTGCAACTGAAGCAGCTCTTAACCAAAGCAAACTGTTGTACAGAGGAGAGGGCTGCTGTTTTCCGTGTCTTTTCTTCAAGTGAGAACAAAGGGGGTAGCGGAATCCCAACAGTTCCCAGTTACCTATTGCCAGCTGTGTATGACACCACACAACAAGAGCAACTACATCGCCTGCCAAAGAGAGGGAATGTTTTTCTTAACTGGGAAGTAGGATATTGAGGTTATTTTTTTGTTCAATCACCAACAGGTAAGACAACGTTGCGTTACAAGTCCAGTCTACCCAAGTCTCTTCTCTCTGTTCCTTGAGGAGACTGTGTTCCTGCCAGTGCAACGTGCCATTATTCCTGGTGGCACAGCGTGCCAGGTTACACTGTTTATGTTTTGACAAACTGCCAGCATTTTGCTAAGAAATCAAGTACAAAACCCAGGAAATTACCAAGTTTACATCTCAGCCAAAACTGAAAAGAATTTCATAAAGTAATAAATGCTTTTCTCTGAGTCTGAAGGTTTTCTTCCCTGGCAAGATCCAAAGACTCATGGAAAACAACATAAGTGCTTCAGCCTCTGAAAAAACATTGTATGAGTCTCTTACAAGGGTGTATTCTAATAATCTGAAATAAATATTCTGTGCTCAGAAAGCATCATAGCCAGAAAATAAGAGTGGATAATAAATAAAGACTGGATAATAAATAAATAATAAAGCCTTTTGCAGAGGGAAGAACAGATTCTTAACAAGCAAGCATTCTTACACTTTTCTAGACTGGGATACTGCACAGAGGGAGGTTTTGGAAAGGTCATCTCATATGGGATGCACTTCACTTGGAGCTTCTGATCCCTCTCCCTGGAAAAGGGCTGAGTTACATCAGTGACCATTAGTCTCTTACTCCTCTACAGAGCCTGGGGACAGCTGTCAAAATCAGGTGTGCTTTTTGGGGAGCTGACACTAACAAGGTTTCTGTTCGCATGCTGGGGAAATACTGAAGTCAAGACTTGGATATCTGTGACTAGTACTAAAACTAATAACAACTAAGAATAATTAGCAGCTTCCAGAACACACTCAGCAGTTTTTTTATGGCTTAGTTGTGAACACATCCATCAAGAATGATTATACCTCACCAGTAACTAAATTACAAAGTTAAAACACAAATGCAGGAGGTGTACAATAACAACAACTAAACTGCCTCTATATTCTCCAAAGTCAATAAAAGTTTTGTCATTGCGTCATTTCATTATCAGTTGGGAAATCTTCTATATCTGTGGTTTATAAACACCTTTGAATAGCTTTTTAAAGTATCTGCTTGCAAATAAAATATAAGAACTTGGAAAAATTTATAGAATCATAGAATATTCTGAGTTGGAAGGGACCCAGAGGGATCACCAAGTCCAATCCTTAAGTGATCAAACCCACAACCTTGATGTCACCAGCACCACGCTCTATTAGCCCTTGTTTATTTAATATTGTGAAATTTGTATTCAGTATCTTAAAACAATGCCTAGAAACACTCATGTTCACCTGCTGAATTCACAATTTCCCTGCCCATGGCAGGGGGTTGGAACTAGATGATTTTTAAGGTCTCTTTAAACTGAAGCCATTCTGTGATTATTTAATTATTTAATCGTCTACTCCATTCTTCCAAGCTTTTGGAAAGCCCAGACACACACAGCTCACTTTCACCCTCCAGAATTGATGACAGAGGGGCAAACAGATTCTGAGTGCTCACACTCTGAATGTGGCACCTTCTACATGCTGCCCATCAGAGTGGGTCTTGCAGGTCACTTGGAGAAGTGTGTCTCAGTATGTATTTCAGCATGTTGACCCTCACCTGCCTTCCAGGTTGTTCTTACGTTTCAGAGTGGTTTTAAAATATTCCAGGATTATTTACAGGAAATGTAAATTTTTCTCTTTCTCTTTTCAGAGGCCCTTTTTACACACCCGTTTGGTGTTTGACCTTTGCAGCTCCCTGCATATGGTATATCTAGACTTGCTGTCTCGTTAAATGTTCCACACACTACTTTTTACAAAATAGGTTGAATGTTATATTTTTCCTGTCTTCTGTGACAGGCTGCTAGGGAGTGCCTGGAATTGTCTGTGCCTTCAGTGGCTGGAAAAGACACGTTTAGTTTCCGCTGCCTGAGGCATAGGGACCGACCTCTTGAGTTAAGCAGATGGGAAATGAACAGTCCTGGGAGGAAACACAAGCATAGCCACAGCTGAAATTTGAACATAAGCATTTTCATGTTCTTTTGATTTCTCTACTAGGAAGCCCAAAAGGAGGTAGATTGAGGCTGGGGAAGGAACCTGTATGCCTGTCTCCCCCACCTTTAAATGCAGCACAAGTTCTCTGAGCACACCAGCAATAATTGATGCAGAATTTAAAATGCATGTTTGCACTTACTCAATGAATTTACATCAGTGTAACCCAAATATCATTCCTTCTTGTAATCACAAGAATACATCCTGATCTATACAAACTGGAAATAAAGAGTTTAGCTCATTAGAATTGTAGAATGGTAGGGGCTGGAAAGGTTCCAGTCCTCCTGCCATGGACAGGGACACCTTCCACTAGCCCAGGTTGCTCCAAGGCCCGTCCAACCTGGCCTTGGACACTTCCAGGGATCCAGGGGCAGTCACAGCTTCTCTGGGCAACCTGTTCCAAATCTCGTGATGTTTTCATGTCTGAATATTAAGCTATAAAGGAAATCACATTGGTTTGCAATCTTTATATTGGTATGGTTCAGTGCTGGACTTTTACACAAAAGGGTTGACCTCGCTGTTGCCCATTTCCATATGAAGCCATTTGTATTCAGTACCAAGTTATGAAATAGATAATAAAATCACACTACAGGATCAAGATAGCAACAATCTGCATTCCCTTATTACCTGGGGACTCTTCTGCACGGGGCACAATGCCTTGTGATGGAGAAACCTGAAAGATCCTCTGTCTGCCCAAAAAGAATTATAATTTTGGCATCTCTGAGCTGTGAGAAGAAATCCCGATGTCCCAGAGCTCCCATTTGTGGAGTGCACAGCTGGGCCAGTCCAGCACAGAGGCTCAGCCCCCAACAAGGGAGAAAACACAGTTGGGAATAAAGTCAGGTGTTAACTCTACTGGAATGTTCTGGTCTAACAGCGGGGTGAAAGTCAGGTAAGTGACTTTCACAGATGTGGAACACAGGTTGCAGAGCTATAAAAGGTCTGAGAGATACAGGATGAATCTTTTAGATAGACAAATGGGCATCACATTAAAGTTGAAATGGTTCCCAAAAATATCCCACTAAAGACCTCATCAGAGCCACTTTTCCACTAGCAGTAAATGTCACACAGTAGCTTCTACCTTGCTTTTTAGGACAGGAAGGGGAGACTGCCTTAGCCAGTAACAGAAGCAACTGGGAAGCTAGAATACAATTATTCAAAATGGATTTCTGCCAGCAGCGTGCAGCTAATAACCTTTACTCTGAGAAAAGTGTAACATTTAATGGTCAAAACGGTGAGTGTTGTTCCTCTGGTGACTTTTTCACACTAGCCTGAGGGAGAAGAGCAATCTTTGGTACTTTTAACTCCAAACTATGCCATCTTGGGTCTACTCCAGCCATTCTTTAAACACACTCACTGTCTTCCATAATTATTTCCTTACTGTTAAATGCTGGCCACCCTTGATATAAACATTTGAAACACAATCCGTGGCATTTTTCCATTATAGGCTGATGGCCAGATTTGTGCTAATCTATGTTTACATCGGTATTAAATGAGTAATAGTCTCACTGAAGTTACCCTTGATTTATGTGGGCACCACAGAGATAAGAGCTCACACCAAAAATCTAAACAGGCCATTTATTTTTCTTAATCGGGAGAAACAGAGATAGGATTTTAGGTGGATACAACAATTTAAACAAGGAATTAATTTTTGAAACTACTTTTTGCTGCCTTTAAGAATCTTTTATCACTACCATTGACAACTGACTATGTCCCTGAAGCACCCTTATTCAGGAATCTTCTTAAACTAAGTGTGTTGCTGTCCCGGAGGCCTCCTAGGCAGGCACGTGTATTTGTGTCCCTGATGTGTTTGCAGCAGGAGAAGATGGATTTTCAATGTTCTGAGATTGACCTTTGAAGGCTTACATTACATATTGATGAGTTGCAAAGCTGGATGTCAAGAATTGACTAAATCTTGACTAACTGAAGTGTTAGTGTCTCACCAATGCAGAAAGGTATTTGGACAAGCTCAGTTTGAATCATCAGCTCATCTTGTCTCAGGTGAGTTTGGACTGACAGATATTGTTAGGGAACAGCTGTTTGCATGCATTTCTTTTACAGGCAAATTAGATGGAAAGTCAGCCTCTATTTAGTACAGAGAGAAAAATACTTACACAGACCACAGGGCAAGACCACAGTGCCTGACAGTCTAAAAATGCAGCGCAAGTTGTCCTCCCTCTCAGAGGCAATGCTGACTCTTCTCGATATGAGGTACCCCCCTCCTCCTTAACCCTGACAACAGCACACAAATGAAGAGGAGATAGTGCAGGTGTAGCACTGGTTGGCTCTAGTCCTTCAGTGAACATTTGTTCTCCATCCCTGTCCTTGGGCTTTCATGCCTTGAACCTCACTACCACAGTCAGCATCATCAGCTCACCTAAGGAAAGGAGAGAGATGTAGTCCTGAACACTCTATTTGTATCACCAGTAAAACACCCACTCCCATCCCCTCTTCATTCACCTTTTCTGGACAACAAAACAAATCTTGCAGTAGTAGTTAACTCTACTTTAAAATTAAAACAAGGTGCTGGTTTTGGGAGAGGGAAGGGAGAATTTTCACAATCAATCACAAGGGTCAAGCTGAAGGTTTTTGCTGTGACAGACCTGAAGTTCTACTATTGCATGAGCTACCAACACCTAGGTGGGGCTGAGTTCAGTGTTGTATGAGAATCCAGTTGGTCTGTTCAAACTAGAGTGTCCCCATATTCAGCTTTCCTGGAAGCTGTATGCTGAACATATTCAACAGGTTCTATGCTGCCAAGACAGTGTGTGCACACCTGCATCACCTGCAGCCACTTTGGCTGCATCCATACATGTGTTGGTGGTGATGGTGAGCTCTTTTTTATGTGTTTGAATTAAATCAGGTTGAAGATCTCGAAGTTTAGCCCTAGTAAGACACTACATCACTGATTAAACTCATCAAGATGGTGTAATTATTGTCACAATTTCTGGTCATTCCCTGTTAAACAAATAGCAGGCAATGATACAGCAGTAAAACTTATCAGAGATATAAAGAAGGAAGAATGACAGGTTAGAAACATTTAGCTGAGAGACAAATACAGGGGAAACAAAGATACAGAAGCTAATGAATGATACGAAAACAGAATGGGTCGTTACAAGGTACCATTGTCACGACAGGAGAACAAGGGATCACTGGAAGCAATTTGTTTGAAAGTGGTATAAGAGAACATCATTTTATACAATGAAATTAGCCTGAAGATTTCAGAGCTGAAAGACAGTCTTGAAAACAAGTTAGCCAGTTCTTTTGTTTAAATTACAATTACACAGAAATGAAGTCACATCAGATCATAAAATTGCAGACATGAGAACACACATCTTAGTGCTTCAGGAAGAAGCAAACACGATATCACCAAGTGGAAGAATGGACAAATTACACAGAGTGGGGTTTTCTGCATCTCTCTTAAAGGCATCTGATCCAGCAAACTGTTTGAGACAGGATTCTAAACTAGGCAAATGTTAGTTTGATGTAATCACAGTTCCTGCATTCTTACTTTTGATAATTTGAGCCCAAAATGAGAAGTAACTTAACTGTGATGTATAAGCAGGCATATTCACTCGGAAATATTTTCCTCCATGTTGTTATACCTAATGGGTAAAGCATGCTATTCCATTTATTTTTTAAATTAAGCAAAACATGTACACTGTGCCAATGACACAGTCCTTACTGCAACACTAACTTGCTGAATGATGAGTGCAGCAGTAGTCCAAATCTAAGTAGGGTGTGTGATGAGGCCTAGAAGTTGGGTAATTGGGAAGAACCACTCAAAATCAGGAAATTGAACTGAAAAGTCAATTTAAAAAACCCCAAAACATAATAGGGTTTAAAAATTTAGAGAAACATGTTATCATCAGAAGTGCTCTGCTACAGTAATAAGCTCTTTGCTAATTGACTGTTTTGTTAAGGTTCATTAGAGGCTTGTGTTGTAGCCAGTAAATCTGGCTGGACAGCTAGAAAGTTAGTTTTGCCTCTCAAGAGTCGGACTTTTCAGCCCAGAACAGATTATTTTCAGCCTATGATGCTTGAAATTGTATTTATTGCTTATAGTCATCAGTTATGTTTGGGTTTATTATTTTAGCTATTTTAATCACTAGAAGCTGTAGCTGTGCTATACACCCTGGAAATAGCTATACAGCGTTCCTGTACCCTGCTGGGGCTGCACAGATTACATCTACAGTTTATCTATTTTGAGCATTTAACTTATATTACAGTAATTTAACGTTGCTTTATTTCCTGTTTTCATTCCAGCTTAGTAGCTATGTCTCTAGAACATCAAATGCTTTTTAGGACTCAGAATGTTCAGTCTATGTGGTAATGTGAATTTCTTATCTATTTGGAAATGGGATGATTTATTATCTAGAAGGAAAAAAAACCATCAAATTTAGGAAAACGCTGTCATAGACTTCAGTGAAATTAGGCACTTGAGTATTGTAAGGAAAAATATGATACATAATTTTTCCAGGACTATGTGTAGGCATTAAATAAATAGGAATAATGCCACACAGAGAAGCAAGGTAGACTTATACTATACGAAGAATTCAAAACTGAATTTGGTTACTAACAACTTCACTGTTTTGAAGATGCATCCACAGGCAATCTGGCTTTCTTTTTAGCACAACTAAGCATGGGTGTATTACCTTATACAAAGGGAAGAGCCCAGTGCTTCCCCCCAGTCCAACAGCACTGTCTCATAAGAGGGAAGTGTTTACACAGCTCTCTCTCCTCACAACACCACTCATACTGCATCCTGCCTCTTCACACTGTTAATCTATTTAATGGTCATTTCTAATTCTGAGGCAACTGGCCCAGCTTCAGAGGATGCTTTCAGCGAGCTCTGCACTCCTGGAGGCCTCTTGCAAGGCAGTCCTGTTCATTTGTCTTGCTCCTGAAAAGAGATTAACATTTTGCTCCCTGAGAGCATCTGGAAATTCAATCAGGTACGTCGACCAAAATCTAGTTTATTGAGTTTGGTAAATCAATAGAAGCATTTATTATCCACTAAAAACATGTAGAAAAATCTGAATAAAAAACATTATATACAAAGGAGTAAAATAATCAGCAGTGTTCCAAAGTCCATGGAGACAGAAAAGAAACAGACTTGTCCATTCCAGTTGCTTTTTATCTCATTTTAAAGCTATCCATTCCAGGTTTGGTCCATTGAACACTAAAATCTATTGCTCATCCTCACAGAAGTTGATGCTGATGGTCAAATGTCAATAGATCCAATTGTTTGTTTCTGGCACACCTAGACCGCTGCCTGGCACAGGTACAATTAACAATTATTTTAAGCATGAGACATTTTGAAATATCTTATTAAACTAAATACTGGGCAGGAATCAGTGCTTACCAGACGACCCTCCATTGCTCTGATTAACTCTCCCTATTTGACCAAATAGGGTTTCTAATATCCATTTACGTTCTCAGTTTGAAAACTAACAAACCTCAATGATAAGTTTTCACTGAGATCTCTCTGTGTAGAGCAAAATAAAATTTTACTTACCTAATAAAGAATGCTGAGATACAACTGAATGATGAGATGCAAATATAGCAAGTGCAACTCTCTGGACGTGGGCCAAACACCATTAGCAATTGGCTTTGAACCTCAGTGGGTAAAGTAGGGTTGCAAATTAGCAAAAGAACTGACTTACTGAACCCAATCTGTAAGAAATTAAGCTACTTAATAATAATTCCTCTTTTTCTGTCACATGAACAGAAATCTTTCCTATCAGAGCTATTTGTTCTCTTCCTTGCAGCTGTTCACTAAACTGTGTTCGTGTCCTGTCCTCCAGCCGGGAGGAGAACAAGCTCTGCTCTGGGTCTACAGGGCTTGCTGACAGACAGGCTGCCAGCTGGGGGTGCAGGGTAATTTTAGCCCTCCTAATCCTAAATGCTGCTCTGCCTTCCCCGGGCTGTCACCGGGGCTGTGAGGAGTCAGAATTAACCTGCACACATCCCGAGCGCAGCAGCAGCCCATCCAAAAAGGACATTCAAGTGCAGTTAAGCGGGGCAGCCTCTGGCAGCAGCAGTTTGGCTCAGCTGCTGTGGGTCAGCACAGCTCAGGGCACGGCCAGGGCTGATCCACACGCACGAGGAACCCCTGAGGAAGCTATTTTCCTGGTCAGGCTGAGCTTTTCGGTGACCAAATTCCTCCCTGTATGTCTTCATGCCCTAGGTCCTTTATGACCCATCAGCTGCAGAATATACTCACTGCAGAGAGAAAGGATAAAGTAGCAGAGTCCTCGGTTTTAGGGCTATAAAGAGAGAAACAGAAAATCCTGTTAAAAAATTTAAAAAAATAACCCTGAGTTCTGACAGCCCCTAAGAGGCAAAATATCCTGATTTTAGAGAATGCTGTCACCATCACAACATCAGCACGTAAGAGCTCCGACTTCATTTTACACTGCTTTGGCTTATTACAGGTAGGATTACAACAGCTCTTCCATTTTCATTAATTCAATGGCATCCTGTGATCTTTTTCTTCTGGCTTCAAAGTCTTCCAGCAATTTTTGGGTTTGGCAGTACTCATTCAGAGTGGAAACTTCTGCAAGGGGAAAATTAGGGGAAATTTTTCTCTTCCCCTAAATAAATGAAGCTATACCATGTTCTGAATGAAGTCTGTATTTTTTCAATTAGCCAGCACAATACTCAACCCAATACTGAGCAATGGCATTACAGGTTAATTCAGAACATCCTTTTAGACAATCTGAGAAGTTGCCAGCTGTACTTACCAAGGTATTGAAAGGTAGTGTTGGAAACACCATGGCCTAGAAATACTAAAGTCAAATAGTTTAATTTAGAAGAGAATTGGGATCCATGCTGAGCTGTGCAGTCACATCTCTACTCTGCTGCTTGATCCCTGTAGAGACAATGATAGACAACACAACAGTTTTCTTAAATAACACAAGGACCATCACCAATCCCAAAGAGTAACTTTTACTAGTAAAGAACTGAAATAGTAAATGCCTACTTAAATAATCAAGTTTATCCCTCTCCATTGTTCAGGGAAGTACCTTGTGTGTTATATCAAGGTATGCAAGCTTTAGGTTGACTCTTGCAGAACTAATTACACAAAAGCTAATGAACAATTATAAAATCATAGGGTCACAGAATGGTTTGGGTGGGAGGGGAACTTAAAGACTACTTAGCTCCAACCCCCCTGCCATGGGCAGGACACCTTCCACTAGCCCAGGTTGCTCCAAGCCCCATCCAACCTGGCCTTAGACACTTCCAGGGATCCAGGGGCAGCCACAGCTTCTCTGGGCAACCTGTACCAGGGCCTCCCCACCCTCACAGGAAGGAATTCCTTCCCAATATCCCATCTAACCCTGCCAGCTGTCAGTTTGAAGCCATTCCCTCTTGTCCTGTCACTCCAGGCCCTTGTGGCCCTAGTCCTTCTCCATCTTTCTTATAGGCTCCCTTCTCAGAATCCCAGAATCATTCAGGCTGGAAAAGGTCTCCAAGACCGAGTCCCCCCTGTGCCCGATGCCCACCTTGTCCCCCAGCCCAGAGCACTGAGTGCGACGGCCAGGCCTTCCTGGGACACCTCCAGGGATGGGCACTCCAGACCTCCCTGGGCAGCCCCTGCCAAGGCCTGATCACCCTTTCCAGCAACAAATTCCTCCTCGTGGCCAACCTGAGCCTCCCCTGGCACAGCTGGAGGCCGTTCCCTCTCCTCCTGTCCCTTGTTCCCTGGGAGCAGAGGCCAACCTCAAATACTCTAAGGCCCTTTAAGGCCATAACCAGGTCACCCCAAAGCTTCTCCTCTCCAGGCTGAACAATTCCAACTCTCCCAGCCTTTCCTCCCAGCAGAGCTGCTCCAGCCCTCTGATCCTCTTGGGGCCTCCTCTGGACTCACTCCAGCAACTCCATGTCCTTCCTGTGCTGGGGATTTATGTACTAAAGGGGCAATTTAACTTATAAAGGAAAAGCATGCCACTGTTGTTTGTTTTTTTTTTTAACCTTTCACATTCATAGGAAGACCTATAAGCAACTGAAAATGAAATAGGGAAGTTTACAAGAGAAGAAGAGAGAATATTGGAAGAAAGGACTAAGCCTGTGAACATGAAAAACAGGAATTAATAAGACTGATCTTTTATTCATATAGGATGTTGCGGTTTTTTTAAGACTGAAGGTCCAAAGGCAAATACTTAGCACGTTTTAAAGTTGTCTGTGCCAGTGGGTATTTCAGTAAATTACTGCCATTTCAAAATACAATGTGTGCACCTACTTATATGATTACTCATAGAATTTTCCATTCTAACCTAAAACAAATTTATCAATTTTATTAGGCCATAAATATAGGTATTTTTACATTTATAAATTACTTAGCTCAAATTATATTCCAGAAAAAAATGATTCAAGACAGGCAGTATAGTCTGATAGCATTTAAACCAGCAAGGCTATAGGAATGTGTGTTTCTGGCAAAATACAATAAATATGTAGAGACAGGGAAATAAAACTATTGCATTTACTATTAATGTTCTCCCTTCTACACTGACTATCAATCATCAAGGTATTAGCATCATTCAAGAAATGGCATGCTGTGAGAAAATTATGATAATCCATTTTGTAATCCATATTTCTATGAATACATGAAAAAAAAAGAGGCACCAATTTAGGTGGGTTCCCTCCCCCCCTGCCTAGAAATTTTATGTATTATTTTCAGGAGGGAAATCTATACTGCACTGAAAATGTGTAACTAAATTTACACTGAATGAATAATCTTCCATTTATATGGTACCCCCCGACACATTCATGAGCTTTCCAAATGCACTTTACAAATGGATTTGCTAAGTACTTGCCTTACAGGAATCATTTTCAGCTCCTCATGGGAAAAAGACAGCTAAAGTTTACTATACACAACAGCAATATGCAAGAGTTACTGAGAAGTGAGAGAAATAGGAATCATTTGGAATTGCCAGGAGAA
Organism: Corapipo altera; assembly: GCF_003945725.1. Lineage (NCBI taxonomy): Eukaryota > Metazoa > Chordata > Aves > Passeriformes > Pipridae > Corapipo > Corapipo altera. The sequence goes on along the minus strand of NW_020884939.1, from coordinate 3,171,460 downwards.
TTTTAAGTGTACAGCATAACTACCAAAAGTAGAATTGGACTGAAATCATGAACTTAATATTCTTTGGTTACTTACCTTGGGTAACAGCAACACAGAAAAGCCAAATATATCCTTTTTCTCATCTTCTATATGCAATATGCAGAAGTGAAAACCAGGGAGCACATGAAGCAACTCAGGAAAACAAGCCTAAACGTCCTTCAAACTACCATCCCAAGTTTTGTTGTAATTCTGAATCAGCACTTAGAGGATGTTGGTATGAAGTGCTTAATGGAGCTCCTTTTCCTTTTTTGAGGATTTCTAGAGCAATAAAGCATCACAGGCAGGGCACAGGGAGACTTTTCTTTCACTGAACAGAGCTGGGTGAGATAATCTCGACTAAAGTAAAGTTTTGGGTCTGGCAAAAGAACTTTCTTACAGTTTTCATCCTATTTTCTAGAAAAATGGTAAGAAACCAGGCATTCAGTTTTCTATACAATAATAAAAAAAAAAAGTAAAATATGAATCATCTGAGGCAATGTGTCTCAAAGTATGAAATACTATCAACTTTTTTGATGCTAGAGCACTAAGAAGTGACTACACCTTGGCCTCACATCAGCTGCAGTGCGGGTACTTTTGGGGAAGGAGAGATATGCTCATGAGCTCCCCAGTGCTTAAGAAATAATCTGTATTCTTAGAGGGAAATTTGACAGAGGTATTTCCAAGTAACAGATCTCAGCTTCCAAATTCTCTTGAGTTTAAACAATACTCAGAGTAGGATATTCCTTTCAGACTCATTCCCCCTGTGACATTTTACTCCAGTGAAGGACACCCCATAAGCCTTTGAAGCACCAACTCACCAGAGTAAAAGGTATCCCTCAATGGGACAGTTGCTCATAACCAGATCTTCATTGGCTGGGGAGAATCTCTGTCTGAGAATTCTCAAGTAGACTCCTGGAAATACATAGTTTTGATTTGCACACTCAGTGAGAAGGAAAAACGTCCCCTTCCCAACAGTTTAGGGACAAGCAGGTCATACCATCCAGTGGGACACATTTTAAGGGACACCTGCGACTGAGAAGTCTGCTTGTTTTTAGTGTAGGGTTCATTTCTTTCCAAAAAAGTGGAATCATAGAATTACAAAGTGGTTTGAGTTGGAAGGGACCTTAAAGCTCATCTCATTCCGCTCCCCCTGCCATAGGACAGGGACACCTTCCACTAGCCCAGGTTGCTCCAAGCCCCGTCCAACCTGGCCTTGGACACTTCCAGGGATCCAGGGGCAGCCACAGCTTCTCTGGGCAACCTGTGCCTCAGAGGCGAGGATTTCTTCCATATATCTAATTTAAACGTGCTCTCTTTCAGTGTGAAGCCATTCCCCATTGTCCTGTCGCTCCAGGCCTTTGTCCCAAGTCAGTCTCCAGCTCTCCTGGAGCCTCTTTAGGTTCTGGAAGGGGCTCTCAGGTCTCCCTGGAGCCTTCTCTTCTCCATGTTGGACACTCCCAGCTCTTCCAGCCTGTCTCCAGAGCAGAGAGGCTCCAGCCCTCTGATCAACTTAGTGACCTCCTCTGGACTTGTTCCAACAGATCAACTCCTTTCATGGGTTGGGGGCCCTAGGGCTGGACACAGCACTCTAGCTGGGTGTCTCCAAGTAGACATTTGTTAAGCCTGGACACAGCTACAGCCTTGTGATTTCCATTTCCCTTTGGAGGGTGCACCACACACCTATAATTTATAATTTAGTGACTGACTAGTTCTGGCTGAGCTGACAACTACCTCCACACAGGAGAACAGCAGTGTAACTTCCTCCAAGGCCTTCAGCATGTTGGCAAGAGCTGCCTTCCCACTGCAGCCCCCTGGGGGGGTCTGTAAGAATAACATCTCAACTTTCAAATTGGAAGTATCTAAACACTTTAATTACTTCTCCATATGAAGTTTCCTCCACAGCTGTTTTGCTGTCTTTCCATGAGCTGAGGGATGCTCCTGTTTCTGTGCACATGAAGAGGTGGGAATGCTGCCTCCACGGGTACCAGAGGAAGGGTTTCCCTGGCAACAACCAGCCCATGAGAGCCCACTGGACCTCCAGCTACTCCTTCGACTTCCCCTGCTTTAGCTTTGTGGAGAGCTGAACTGGGTACTAAGTACCCAAATCAAATCAATTCTGGTAGAGAGACCGTGGCTGAACAGGAAAATACCAAATATTTTGAGGCATATTTATTTGCTGTTCACTTTAACTGAAGACAGGTTTGGCAGATACCTAGTATTTTAAAGCAAGTTTTTTTGTATGTGTGGGGGTTTTTTGTTGGTTTGGGGGTTTTTGTTTGCTTTTTGGATTTTGTGTTTTGGGTTTTTTTTTAATTGGTCTCACAGAAGTTATTTTTTTTCTTGAAATGTAGCATGAGCTGTATTTCTTCTGTCTACACAGTTTCTTGGGAATCTTTATTTTTGATTTAAATGTACTTTAGCAGAAGCCTTTAGAAAGCTCCTTTTAGCAATGAACAAATCCTTAATTTTTTCTCACATTGGGTTTGGCTAATGCAAACTAGCTGATATTGCTGTAATATGTTGAGCTTATTTTGCTATTTGATATGAAATATGAAAAAATATACAAAATTCAAATATTGCATTAATCTAATGCAAGCTTTGCTGATCCTTGCTAGATATTTTACGTATGTATTTGCTTGAAAAATGATATTTGCTTTCCTTAGTGCAATAGTGATCTTATTGAAATATGTACTGGGAATTCTTTTTACACCCGTTGGGTTGTTTATAATAACAGAACAGTGTATAGCAAATTATACAGTAAAAAACATCTGTCACATATATCCTGCATTTCAAGCAGTACTGCATCTCCTATATTTTCTTACACACAACTCTGTTTTAATTTGGTCAAATGAAAAAAAAAAAAAAGAATTTAGAGGCACAGCTGATGTGCCTTAGGTACAGACCTGGGCTGTCACACTTCTGATCTGGTCAGTCATGGATATGCCAAACACAGACCTACAAAAGGAATCTGTGACTGCTCATTCTGTATTTTAACTTCTTAAGTTTTTGTCAGAACTGCTGCTCCTGTCCAGAACTGCCACAACCCCAGCTTGGCTGGTGCAAGTGGCTCAGCAAAGATCCCTTGTTAGGCATTCCTACAGCTAAATCCTGTGGGACCCAAGGCTTGGTCTCCTATAAATATAGGAAATCTACCTAAAATCAAGACACATTTCGTTGCAGTTTTCAAGCACTGGCCCCATTCATGTTAAGCTCCATAACTGCAGCAGGATGCTCCGCCTGGAGTCAGGGTAAAACAACTCCAACAATACCCTTTGCAAAGCTGTCAGATGGGGAACAGGGCATCACCCTGGTTTTGGTGCTGAATAATGGTAAAACCAGCCTGACTCATCCATCCCAAAGTTAAACATCCTGGTAGTGAGGTGAAGATGTGGCAGACCTGATAAAGTACCTGAGAAAGGAACAAACAAGGGACACCACTGGTAACTTATCTAAAGCTGCTGAGCTGGCACAGCTGGCCTGGACACATCTGACTGACAACCTTTCACTTCACCCCATAAAAGCCAAGACCCACTTTTTAATGGGACCACCTTCTAGCTCCTTCGTGGAGTGTGTGTGGAGATTCCTCCTTGGAGTGAGGACACCTCTCAAGGTTAATCCTTGAGGATGAGAAAAAGAGGTTTGCCTGCAGTCATTGGGCCAGGTGAGTAACATCAATCTCTACTTAACAGTTGGTTTTGCTGACTTTAATATCATTGCTTCCATATTGCTTCAAAAGTAGTGCACTAGATTAATAGTTATAGCTACCTGTTCTTTTTACATAAATATATCTGGGTTTACATCCTTAATCCTGCAGAGCAAAGTTGTATAAAGGCTCAATTACATCTGTATAATCCTTTAGATATAAACTGTTGACCGAGTCTGGGACTAAGATTGGATCCAACCGCACCCAGGGTCCTCTCTGAGGAGGAATTTGGGAAACAAGGGAGTCCTTTCGTGACTCAGTGGGAGGGCTTCTCAGATAAACTTTGAAGTGCAGAAATTAATGACTCACCTCAGCGTACAAAGGTTGCAGCTTCAGCACCCAGGGAAGTTGTGTTGACCCTCTGAACAAAATATAATGCCCATAGCCAGAAGGGACTGTCTCTGCAGGCCTACTGAAGCTGCATCACTGCACAAAACAATCAGTCAGATAGTTGTCTGAATAAAACACTTGCTGACCATTTTTGGGGAGTTCTTCCATTGCACTTCAAGGAGAGGCAAAGAAACTGAGCCAGGTTTGTAGTTGTACCAATACGTGCCGTAACCAATAGTTTGCCTTAATCAATATTCTGCTTACTAAAAAAGTTAACCAACTAAAGAACAAAAGCAGGGAAGAGACAACATTTCTATTGCAGGACAAGGACTCTGAATCAGCATCAACACAGCCTGTTTCAGTCTATCACAGAGACAAAATTCTTTCCACTGAGGAAGTTCAGACCCCCTTCCTCACCTGTGGACCTGTTCTACATTACAGGAATAATCTCTCCACCACCTGCATTACCTTACTAAACATAAAGAGTTAATTTTCTGAAACCGTACAAAAAAAATCCTCCCTTTATTTGAGATTGAATTCTTAGACTGCATGGATGTATGAAGTGAAATGCATTTACTGAAATTAATTACTCATTAATCATAAGTTCGCTATACTTTTATTTTTCTAGAATGCCACTCTCGTGTGATAAAGATTTTTAGAAGAAAATAAAAAAAAAAATATTAACCAAGTCTACATAACACTTTACTAAGTTTTATACTTACATTTTTTTCTTTAAAAAGCAAATTTGTTCAATTTGCTTTACTAGAAGCACTGGAGTATTGGGCTTATGACTGTAATTCTAAAGAACTACACACATGTGCCATTATCATGAATAAGCAAATATCAATTCTAAGCGAATGTAAACTCACAACAATTCAATAAACTCTTCTTCAGCATCAGCAATAAGGCATTTCTCAAAATAATAATTATATTAAGGATAATTTACTAAATATATACTTGCTTATTTGGGGTTAGTTTGGCAGTTTGTTTCCCAAGCAGTGGAATTAGACAAAAAGTTAATTTTTATTAGTATAATGTTAAACAGTATCAGAAAACTTAGATCAGGCGGCTTTTTGGCAGTCAAAACCCTTCTTTGTGCAATTATAAAGAACAAACATATATTTTGGCAGATGGGACTGTAACATCTCCCACGGGCGGAATTTGGGTACTTTTTTGTGAGGTTAAACATTCGGTATTTCAACGAAGAGTAAATTGTTTTCATGTGTGTTCCTTTTGCCTGCCACCCACCCACGTCCCTCACTATAAACAGCAGAAGCACGCAGGGGTGGTGGTGGTGCAGAGATAGCCACATGCAACTTCTGCTCACATTTCCAGCAAAAGTGTCCAGGAAATGTTCCAGGAAATCCTCTTGGAAAGACCTGGCTGAACAGAGCAGTAACAGAGGACACTCTGGTACATGTGGCTTCTTGAGATGGAGAGGTGTGCGTGTGGGAAACTGGAAGGAGGGGATGTTGTGCCAGCTTGAGAGGAATGGCTCAGAGAGACAAGTCGGTGCTCCAGAGTCCAGAAACAAATCCCAGAAAAGCTTTAAAATGCTATTATACTCATAGATTTCTAGAATCATCAAGGTTGGAAGAGATTTTCAAGATCATCCAGTCCAACTGTCCACCCAGCACTACCACTGTAACCCCAAAATTACATCTCCCGGCACCAGATCCAGACACCTCTTGAACACTTCCAGGGATGGTGACTCCATCACCTGCCTTGTCAAGCTATTCCAATGCCTGACAACCCTAACAGTCTAATATCTAATCTGAATCTCCCCATCTCAGATTAAGGCCATTTCCTCTCACTGTAGGCTTGGTAGAAGAGACCAGTCCTCTCCTCACTACACCCTCCTGTCAGGGAATTGTAGAGAGCAATGAGGTCCTGCCTGAGCCTCCTCCTCTCCAGACTAAACAAACCCATCTCCCTCAGTCGTTCCTCATAAGACATGTTCTCTAGACCCTTCACCCGCCTTCTTGCCTTTCACTGGACACCCTCCAGGACCTCAATGTCCTTTTTAAATTGAGGGGCCCAGAACTGGACACAGCACTCGAGGTGTGGCCTCACCAGTACCAAGTACAGGGCACTGCCCTGGTCCTGCTGCCACACTGTTCCTGATCCAGGCCAGGATGCCCTTGGCCTTCTTGGCCACCTGGGCACACTCTGGTTCAGGTTCAGCTGCTGTCAACCAGCACCCCCAAGTCCCTTTCTGTCAAACAGTTCTCAAGCCACTCCTACCCCAGCCTGGAGCAGGGGGTTGTTGCAACTCAAGTGCAGGACCTGGCACTTGGCCTTATTGAACCTCATACAACTGTCCTTGGCCCATTGATCCAGCCTGTGCAGATCCCTCTGCAGAACCTTCCTGCCCTCCAGCAGATCAACACTTCCACTCAACTTGGTGTTGTCTGCAAATTTACTGAGGGATGTTTGATACCCTCCTCCAGATCATCAATAAAGGTATTAAACAGGACCAGCTCCAAAACTGAGCCCTGGGAAACACCACCAGTGACAGGCCACCAACTGGATTTAGCTCCATTCACCACAACTCTCTGGGTCTGGCCATCAGCCATTTTTTTTTACCCATCCAAAGGTAAAAGGTCCCTCATCTAAGCCACGAGCAGCCAGTTTTTGTAGGATGATGCTGTGTGAGACCATGCCAAACACTTTACTGAAGTCTAGATAGGCACATCCACAGTCTTTCCCTCATCTACTAAGTGGGTCACTTTGTTGTGGAAGAAGGTCATGTTGGTCAAGCAGGACTGCTTTTCATAAATCCGTATTGGTTGGGCTTGATCTCCTGGTTGTCCTGCCTGTGCTGTGTGATGGCACTCGGGATGATCTCTTCCGTAACCTTGCCTGGAACTGAGGTAAGGCTACCAGGCCTGTAGTTCCCTAGATCATCCTTCTGACCCTTCTAGTAGGTGGACATTACATTTGCTATTTTCCAGTCAGCTGGGACTGGACTGGTGATTCCCTCATTACTCTGGGCTGGATCTCATCAGGACCCATAGAACTGTTTGTGTCAATCTGGCAGAGCAGGTCACTGATCCCTCGCGGGTTATAGGGGATTCACTCAGCTCCACATCACCAGCTTCCAACTCTGGGGGCTGGGTATCCTGAGGACAATTGGTCTTGATATTAAAGACTGAGGCAAAGAAGGCATTAAGTACCTCTGCCTTTTCCTCATCCCCTGTCACTACACTGTCCTCTGCATTCAACAAATGATGGAGACACTCCTTGATCCTCCTTTTGCTGCCAATGGATTTATAGAAACTTTTTCTGTTGTCTTTAACTGCAGTGGCCAAATCAAGTTCTAGTTGGGCTTTGGCCCTTCTAATCTTCTCCCTACGTGACCTTGCAATATCCTTGCAGTCCTCCCAAGTTACCTGACCCTCATTCCAGAGTCAACAGATTATCTTTTTTTCCCTAAATCCAGGCCAGTTTTTTTTCCCCCATTGACTTATCTTCCTACACATGGGGACAACTTCCTCCTGAATGTTTAACACTTCCTTTTTAAAGCACGTCCAGCCTTCCTGGACTCCTTTGCCCTTCAGGGCTGGTGGTGGTGAGACTTCTACCAGCCCCTTGTAGAACGCCTCATCTGCCTCTTCATCCTGGCAGGGAGGTCTATAACAGACCTCCACCATGATGTCCAAAACCCATCCAACCCCTGGCAGCCACGTACACAGGACACTTCATCCAACAAACCCGGCTAAGGTGATACAGTGTTTTTTGGGGTTGTTTTTTAAAAAAACCCCTAAAACAAATAAGTAACTTGCTGTGAAAACCTACAATCATCCCTGCATCCTAATGCCTAAAAGAATTTTCAAATTTTAATTTCCCACAGTTCTATAGCTCTAGCTGAAAATCCACAAAATCGCACATGAGCAGAAACTTCTACATATTTCTCCTGGAGGTTATCAACACATGCTCGTATTATATAAAAGTTATAAGAATGGTAGCGTTATCAGAATGGGAATTTCATTTCTGTCAATGAGAAGCATGTTCCTGAATTCAGGACAGCTTCTCTCTTCAAGTGTGAACTCTGTCCATAACTGTGCTGTCACCTTCAGTGAGGTAGTTCAAGTTATAGCTCTTTTAGCCATGCAGGAATATGAACTTCCAAATTACAGCCTTCCTCCCAAGAACTAACCCTCCCTCAGTAGAGGTAAAATATTTTACTAGGAATGGCAGAAAACATCTAATTCCACTGTCCTCATTGACAAACCATTTTAAGTTATAAACTCTGCCCAGGAAATAGAAGAACATTCCAGAAGTCTGTCTTTTAGAGATGGCTCCAGTGATTGCTGTTGTCTCAGTGTGTTATGATTTATTGTTTGATCATTTAGAACTGGCAGTTTCTGGAAGGTAATAACACTAAAGGGCACAGGTTAGCTTGTACATTGTTTCCAAACACTTTTTTACACTTTTTAAAAGACTTTTGTTAAATGTGTAAATCCTTTAGAGCTTGTAAATGTCAAGACTTTAGCGCTCCTGTACTACAGCCTGAGCAACAGCTGGTAAAAGCATCAGCTGCACCCCTGGGTGGCAAAATTAGCACCTTATAATTTACTAGGCTAAAGAAAAAATACATCAAATACGAAATTTATAGTATGCAACAGCTCAAGCTGATGTTATATTTCTCTTAAAATCTGAACACAGGCAACTTTGAGAAGAGAAAGTCTCTCTGTGCTGCAGAGCCTTCAACAATCAGTCTGGAACTTGTCTGGAGTTTATTGGTGCTTCACTGAGCTGGATGCAGTGAGAAACGTGAGCAACCTTGAAAAGTGCTTGCAAATCTCCTCATGGAGATTAAGATCACACATGAAATTTAAGGAGAACCACAATAGTGAACAAATAATAAGACAGAGTAAATGTGAAAAGCTTTTCTTTACAAGTGCAAAACCAGCCACAGTGCAGTGTAGAGTTATGGGTGAAAGCACAGGAACTGCCATGTCAGACACACTGGTCTCTAACCAGTATGGGAAATAAATTCTGATGAAAGCTGTAACTTCTCCTCAAATCAGCAGAGGAAGGTGGAAGAAATGCTGTGCCATTGCTAAAGCCCTCCTAGGGAGAAGTGTGTTAAACCTATGTTTATCAAAAGATGGGTGGATGACACAGAGTTTTGTGATTTTCTTTCTTTATAAACAAGCTAGTTGACACTCCCTGGTCACCTCCAAACCTTTAAATATCCTTCTGCTTCACAGTTTAAATACAGTTTCTCAACTGTTCCCATGACATAACACGTACACTTGATCATCCTGTGTTTCTGTTGATCTAGTTTTGATCTCACCCAAACGCTGTGACTCATGAGGAAACCAGGCCAAAGCTTTCAGTATGGACTATCTCAGAAAAGCCCAGGCACAGGGCTCCAGCCTTAGCACCGAGCCCAGAAAGAGGGATGGGCAATCAGCACATATTCAAAGGCATGACTACCACCCAACAAGTCCTAGCAAAGGTATTTACACATCTTAACCTTTCCAAAGAAAAATATCGGAAGGAAAGCCTCTGGCACTCATAAACCCATGACCTCAATGAATTTAATATGGACAAGTTTTTCTAGCAAGTTCCACACCACCTCCCCTCTGTGTTAACCACAAGGAATATGTTTTCAGCAGAAGAAATCTAGATACTTTTTTTTTGATTACATAAGAAAAACTGTTACCCAAGTTTAAATACCATTACCCAAAATAAACAAGAGCCCATAATCAAGTCTTTGCTTGGCTAATGAAGGCTCTGTGAATACTGATTTCATGCACTGATGAAGTTTTATAACTGTAGCAGCCTTATAACTGCCATAATGATTCCAATCTCATCACAGGAAGATATTCCTACCTTACTGGCTGTCTTGAAACACATATGACAAATTACTTTGACGTGACAAAAAGATCAGTTCATCAACAGTGGCCAAAAGGTATGATGGTGTAGAAATAAATCTGTGTAAATCCTGCTGTACAAAATGCATGAGCAAGTCCATAAATAGTGTAAGTGAAACCAAATTCACTGTGCTTAATTAGTTCTAAAATGGGAATGCATTGGAGTCACTGGGGCTTGAGGAAGGCATGGAAATATAGGACCTCCTGTAGTTGAATAGCTACTGCTGTACTCTCTTCTGCAGGGCTGGGCTGACAGTCTTGAAGCAGACTAGGAGTCCAGGAAGCCTTTTCCTAATCTTGCTTCTGGTCCTGTTACTTCATCAAGGTAGAATTAACCAGGTGCTTTTCTTCGCTGTCCACTTAAGAAGAGGTCCTAGTAGTTTTATGTAGTTTAGACATCAAAAGTGCTTTCCCTCCTGAAACTACCCTAGTTGGAGACCCTGAAAATACTAAAAGACCCAATGATTTGACATGTTCTGAATGCAACTTCATTACTCCATATCAGCATCATCCATAACCTCACATTTCATGTCACACCATTACATTTTTTCTATCAATTTACTTTGTGTTTTTTTATTTCCCATCCCATCACTGACCTGTGTAAATGTTAATTGTTTTTTAACTATTCAAGCAATATAAAGGAAATGTGTTCAAGCAATGGAAACTCTTCTTCTTTTTTCTTTCTCCAGATGTAAAAGAGCATTGAAACCTGAGAATTTGAGGTCATATTACAGTAACCAAAAAGATCAAATAGCTACATGCTTTTGCTAGGGGTTAAGCCTGCTTTTACAAGCACACATTCTTGTTCAAAGGTATTTTTAGATGATGTAAAAAATGATACTTCTGCATTTTTTTTTTGCTTTTTCCACAGCATAGTGTACATCTACATGAGAGTTATCAATAACACACAACATAAGGAAAGAGTTGGAATTTGGATGGTACATGTAACAAATTAGAGTTTGAGAATATGAGAGGTAGTGATTAAATGCCAAAGAAGCTAACTTCTTGAACGCAAAATGGGACATCTGTTCCTTTGCTTTCCAGTCTGTCTGATTTTTTTCTGTCAATTTGTAGCATTCTCTCCATTCCATGTGCAGCATCCCAGTTTTTCTCCCTTCACTGTAACCGTTTCAGCTTGGCAACCTCCTGCCTTCCTGTCTCAGACCACATATTCACATTGCTTCCCTAAAACATGACAGCATGTCTTTTTGTTCCAAAATACTGTGTTGCTTTTCTTTTTGAATAGGGGTTCTACCTCAGCTCGGGGACCACTGTGAGCTCCTTAAATTTACTCAGCAAAAGCAGTATTAGCACATCAGCCTGTGGGATGTATGAAAGATGTGGTGGAGCAGAGGCAGGCAGAGATGTGGCTGGCTAGTTGGTCAGCTGGATCCAGGCAACACCTCACGTTTCTGTGATGCCAAACATTTGGTTTAGAATCCCAATGATCACTTGTATTGCTGGAGGGTAATTACACATGGTGCTAGAGGCTACAACACGCGTGAGGGCATCCGTCTAGCACCTGTAAGGGTAACTGACCCCCAAATAACATGAAATCACAGAATCATTAAGGTTGGAAAAGACCTCCAAGATCATCAAGTCCAACCTTTGACCAAACCCCACCTTATCCCCCCGCCCAGAGCACCGAGTGCCACATGCAGTCATTCCTTGGACACCTCCAGGGATGGGGGCTCCACCACCTCCCTGGGCAGCCCCTGCCAAGGCCTGACCACCCTTTCCAGGGAGAAATTCATCCTGCTGTCCAACCTGAGCCTCCCCTGGCACAGCTGGAGGCCGTTCCCTCTCCTCCTGTCCCTTGTTCCCTGGCAGCAGAGCCCGACCCCCCCCGGCTCCCCCCTCCTGTCAGGGACTTGCAGAGCCAGAAGGTCCCCCCTGAGCCTCCTTTTCTCCAGGCTGAGCCCCCCCAGCTCCCTCAGCCGCTCCTGCTGCTCCAGCCCCTTCCCCAGCTCCGTTCCCTTCCCTGCACACGCTCCAGCCCCTCTGGGTCTCTCCTGTTGAGGGCCCAGAACTGGGCCCAGCCCTCGAGGTCCCTCAGCGGTGCCAGCACAGGGACTGCCCTGAGGATTAGGTGGGTGGAGGGAACATTCAATTCCACAACACATCTGAGGCACATAAAAGCCCCAGAACCTTTGTCTTCCTCACATGCTCTTCCTCCCAGCAGTTTACCTGCCTGGTTTATAACTCAAGACTTGACGTCTCAACAGTTATAAAATCTGTTTCAGAGTTCCCATTAATAACCACAAAAGAATGCAACAGAAGGTTCTGTGAAAACAAATAAAAAAGAAACAGACTGGGGGCTTTTGAAATCAAAATCCATAGTTATGACAAGTCTGTAAACAAATGAAAGGAGGAGAGAGGGAGGTATGTAGCAAAGAGGCAATAAGTATGAATATTTTTAGTGCTCACCATGTTCAAGCTGACCTCAGCTTGCTACCAGTGGCAAGGCTGGATAACAATAAATTGCAGACATCAGAGACAGGTTTTAAAGGGAGACTATGAAACAGAGAGGGAATGACATGGAACAAGGATGGAGTGGAACAGAAATTCATACTCCCAAAGCAGCTACTTATAAAAGAACCCCTAAGTGTTGGTGTGAAAAGTGTGGGGCAGGATCAGATGATTAAGACAAACAGTATAGGCACAGCAAAACTCGCAGCAATTGTCTCGGGATGGGACATTACAGAATTCCTCACCCATGCCAAAGGCTCAGAAAGATGAAACCAAAAAATCCCAGTATTTTTACATGGGAAGGGAGTCAAGGGAGAGATTTAAGCAAGTGAGCGGATGAAGCCATTGGCAGGTGCTGCTGATAAGTCTTACTGGAATACAACTGATGATCTAGTATCTACAGATTACATTTCTGAGGTAATTTCTTTCTAAGAGAACAAAATGTTCCAGAAGCAGAATAAATATAGTGTGTCGTTCATTAATGACACAAACTCAAACAGATGTCTTATTTCTAATTAACATGTATCCTCTAAAATTATTCACATGTACTCCTTTCTGGGATTGTTTTCAAAGAAGAGCAGGTGAATGATGTCTCAGACTAAACAGTTTCACATAACATTATCTTAGTTTCTGTATTCTCAGGCATACTCCTCAGCTCCTCTTAGTTATGCTCCTCTTTATACTGGCAAATCAATCAAAATCAATTAAATGCTTATAAAATCTTAACCTTGACACAAAAATATTGAAAAATCTTAACTAAAAAGGCACTTTGCATAATTTTCATAATAGAAAATAGTTAATAATAACACAGAACAGAAACTTCTCAATACAGAAAGAAAAAAATTGCAAATACAGCTACTTAAGAATCTTCACTCTTAAAATATTTAAATCAATGTCATGCTTTATTATAAGGGTAATGCCCAGACTGGACAAGTTCCAGTAAGTACCTAAAAGGTAATTTAATGGCAGTATTTTAGGAGAGGTCTCATTATTATACCATGAAATGGAACTCAGTGTTCTCTACCTAGATCATAGATCAAGATGGCCAATTAAAAGATGCATACTGAATGTCTGGTGTAGTTCAGACTTTGGTGAACTTAAAACACTAAACACTCTGTTAACTGAAAAGAGGCTGCCTGGATAAGAGGCGTTATTATGAGCCTGAGATCCATACTTTTATTTTAGCTATCTTTGTAGACACTCCTAATGTTGCTGTCCCTGCGAGCCGTGACAGTAGGTGTTTTGTTATGTGGGCAGAAGCAAAACCACATTCAAATCGTTCATTTTCCCAATTAAAGTAATTTCTCTTCTGCTGTCTGACTGGCTGTGTGAAAACAGTCTCTACTTAAATTTACCCAGGGTGAAAGCCTCCTCCCTCTCCAGCTGGGATTTTCCCAGAAGCTGGAAAAAGGGAAACATTGCACCCATCTTTTGAAACGGTAGAAGGGAGGACCGTGGGAACTACCACCCTGTCAGCCTCACCCTGTGCCTGGGGATATCCTGGAAGGGACCCTCCAGAAGCTCTGCAGAGGCACATGGAGGACAGGGAGGTGACTCGGGACAGCCAGCACAGCTTCACCAAGGGCAGATCCTGCCTGACCAACCTGTGGGCCTTCGGTGATGGAGTGACTCCATCAGTGGCAAGGGAAGGGATCCAGATGTCATTTATCTGGGCTTCCATAGAGCCTGCAAAGATGGTCCCCCCCAACATATTTTTCTCTGAATTGGAGAGGGATGGATTTGATGAGTAGATAAGGAAGTGGTTGGACAGTTGCATCCAGAGGGTCAACGGCTCAGAGTCCTGATGGACATCAGTGATCAGTGGTGTCCCCTCAGGGATCTGTTCTGGGACTAGTGTTATTTAATATCTCCATTAATGACATGGACAAAGTGTCCCCTCAGCAGGTTTGCAGGTGACTCTGAGCTGGGGGTGCAGTGACACACCTGAAGGACGGGGCCATCCAGGGGGACCTGGACAAGCTCGAGCAGTGGCCCCTGGGAATCTCAGGAGGTTTAACAAGGCCAAGTGCTGGTGCTGCCCCTGGGTCAGGAGAACCCCTGGGATCAATCCAGGCTGGGGATGAGCAGATGGAGCAGCCCTGGGAGAAGGACCTGGGGGTTCTTATGGTTTAACCCCAGCTGACACCTAAGGTCCACGCAGGCACTTGCTCACACCCCACATCCCCCAGTGGAATGGGGAGGAGAACCACAAGTAAAACTTGTAGGTTGAGGTAAGAACAGATTAATAATTGAAACAAAGTGAAATTTAATAAGATGGGATATTGGGAAGGAATTGCTCCCTGTGAGGGTGGGGAGGCCCTGGCACAGGTTGCCCAGAGAAGCTGTGGCTGCCCCTGGATCCCTGGAAGTGTCCAAGGCCAGGTTGGAGGGGGCTTGGAGCAACCTAGGCTAGTGGGAGGTGTCCCTGCCCATGGCAGGGGGTGGGACTGGATGACCTTTAAGGTCCCTTCCAACCCAAACCATCCTGGAATCCTATGAATCTCAAGCAACAAGCATCTTTACTCAGAAAAAAAAAAAATTGTTTTGATTGGGAATTTCGAAATGGAAGTTTATTTAATTTTTGAAGGGTAAACCATCAAAAGACACTCCGCCAAAACAATTCTTCATGGGGTTTTTTTGGATGAAGAGGAAGAGAAGAGCAACAGTGGCTGGGTAGTGGTTAGGAATATAAATTTTTTGGTTGAGTTTCCTGGTTCAGTTATCAATTTGAAAAAAAACCAAAACCTGGTTACATAAGACAAGCACAAAATTATTAAAATATGAAAACAGTTACAGGAATAGGCCAAGCGTTTATTTCCCTTCTCCATCCCGCTTGCAATACTTGTCATGAGAAGGGATTGTTTTCATCCCGTTTCAATTTTTGCTGTAGTGGAAGGTATCTGAATGTTAATCCCCACAGTGTGCCTGAATCACAGGGCTGTAGAGGGTTGGTTTGACCTTTTCAATATTCTGCACTTGAAGGACTCACCCTTTCAGCTTCCCCGTTAAACCTCACCAGCCATGGGGGAAGCAAGGAATGGATGGTGAGAACTGAAAATACTCTCCAAGAAAATCCACTGAAGAAGGAATATCCAAACCATTCCTGCTACAAAGATGAAAGAAGAATGGGAAATGTCACTAAACTAATTCATTCTCTTGAGAAAGGCAATAAGGAAAAAAAATGTTCTTGTTTGACTCCTCTGCTTGTAACTCTCCTAGACCCAGCTTGGATGCTCCAATAAAACCACCAAATCTACTTGTAAATCACCCAGGCTTACGATGACTTTCAAGGATTCTAAGTTACTGCTCAAGAAGAACAAAGTATGACAAAGAACCCTCAAAAAACCCCACACTTTCCCGTACACCATCTCCCCATTCTCACAGACATAGAACAAAATATTCCTTAGGACAAAGAGTTTGGGGAATAGTGACCTCATCAGTGCAGCTTCTCCTTTCCCTGGCAGGCCCCTAGGGTTACTGTTTTCTCACTGTTTTATGTATATCTGTGAATTTTAGGCTCACATCTTTACCTTGGCACAGTTTCAAAGGCAAGGGGTCCCTATTCCAACCACTTCTTCTCGTCATTAGCAGAGCCCACACATAGTCCCCCCCATACTGAAATGTGAATTAATCTCTCCAGAGGGTGTAATAATTCTGCATCTCTAAATCAATTATTTATGCTACTTTCTCTGTTTCCTGGGATTGGATGGGGATGGTGCTGCAGGTGTGATCAATTCCTGTAAGGATGCAACATGGACTCCTGGCTTGACATCCCATCTTCATTTTTAAAAAGCTGGCAAAATGCCCTTTAAAATCATGGTGGAAATATTTTTCATGAACGAAAAGTGAGCCTAAGTAGTAACATGCCAACAAATACAGATTTCATGAGATCAGTTCACAAATTAATGAAGAAAATACCAATTTTCACTCATCTAAACATTACAACTGTTCATTTGCTATACCTGTTAGAATTACTCATAGTTAAAAGGTCATGGAATCTCAGTGCCATTAAGTTTATTAAGTCTAAGCCTAAAAAAAAGGAGAGACAAGCTTATTTCATTCTTTTTGCAGGTTGTTCAGTGCTTGGTAAATTAGTATTTTTCTTTCAAGTGGTAATTTCTGTGCAAATACAGAGCAGCCAGATCCCGGACTGAGACTTTTTCGAAACTGCACAAGTTGAAATTCTGTGGTTATTACTGCATTAGAGTGACAGGAGTAAGACATGTCACTGACTGAAGATGTTCCTCTCAGAGGTGACACAGCCTGTCTCTCCAGAGCAGGGCTTTGGGCCAGCATGTGACAGCCCTCAGGGAAGCAAAAAATCCTGCCCAGGTGTGTGGGAGGACAGGTAAAGTCTGTATTAGTGGGGCTGAATGAGTCAGCCAAACATGCTCCAGAATCAGGCAGAGAGCTAATGAATCTTCACCCTTTGTATCTTGCTGAAGCCAAAGATTTTTAATATGACTCACCAGTTACTACCTATGATAACCCCTGTGTGAGAAGTCACAGCTTCCTCATAACCATTTAGCATCAGGCAGTGAATATCCCTTTGCTCACCCCATCTCCACAGAACACATCCATGCTCACTGTCCACACCCCTGCTCTCCCCACCCCCTCTGTGCTCCAGGGTTAAGGAACTGAGATACATTAGGGACCTGGGGGGAGTATTCTCCACGTTATTAATCAAGAGTGCCCTCCATCCTTCTGCCCTCTCTGGGACATGCAAAAATCTGACAGCAAGAGATATTTCTGCTTGGCTCCTTCCTCTCGAGCCTGCTTGTCAACTAGAAAATTAGCTGACCCCTCACTAACACCTTCTGGAACATGCCCACTCTGTTCTTTGCTTACATATCCAAGCCTGACACGGGGAAAATTAGTGATTCAGATCATTATTCCTGCACCTGCTGAAATCCCCGTCTTTGCTGCTGCACCTCAGACCAGTCAAACTCAGCATTAGGGCCAAACTATTCAGTTCATCCAAAATATGCTCTTACCATTGCGCTGAAAGGAGCTGCATTTTGTTATACAGCTTCATGAGCTAATTTTTAATATTTTTACTATTTTCTTAATGCTTTTAATATTTAATTTTTTTAATTAATTAATTATTTAAAAATATTTTTAATATTTTAAACCTAGGCTTTGTTGTATTGCTGGGTACCAGCTAGAATATTCCCATCATAAATTGACAACCTGTCCCAAAAATTCACCCCCTTCTACCTGAGAATTGTTCCCAGCCCCTAATTTACACATTTCTAATGAATTTTATAAAATACTATCATTCTCATCCTCCCCTTCAAAATCAGCCAGAGACATTTTTCCTTTTTGTTAACGATGATCATACCTGTTTACACCTTGTCTGCAGTCAGTTTTCTGTTGCAGAAGGTTTAAAAACCTCCACTGCAGTCCTTATTGTTTTCACAACCTTCCTGCACTTCAGTGCAACTGCCCACCTCACTTTCACTTTAAGCTCTCTTGCCGACAAACAAGACTCTCAGCTTCAAAAATCTCAGGTACTTCAGTTTCTTTGGACCCAGCCATTTGCAATAGCAAGGGCTGGATGTCCTAGTGAGAGGCCCTAAGTACAGCAAACCGGAATGGAAAGGGGAAAAAAACCAACCACACAGCCCTCACTCCAGGATCCTCAACCCTCTTCTTGCTTTCTGAGAGTTCCAGTTGCTTTCCTCTCTCTCCTTATTCCCTTGCAGGCCTCTTCCAGTCCTTTCACTTCAAAATACCCAGCTGAGCCCCTCTTTATGGATTAAGCTCTTTTCAGCTGGGCCTGTGACTTCTCCCTGCAGAAGCACTTATTTTAATTCTCTGCTTTTTCTCACTGATTTACACAGTCTGTGACCATCATCAAGTCATTAATGTGTATATGCACAGATAAGTGTCCAAAAATATACCCTATTTCACAGCATACATTTTCCCTGTGAATATTTTTGTTCTTAAAGAATATGTTGCTCTATTATCATCACATTGCCTGCATGAGTATGATGCAGCTCAGGTTGTCCTGGTTTTCAGTCAGTCGATACTGCAATTAATCTAAATGTGACACTATGGCAGAAAGAGCCAAATGGCACAGGAAAATAGAGTGAATATCAGATTTGTCTCATTCCTGAACTCAGTGGTTTATAAAGCCTGTAACAAATACAGCATCACAGACTTTTAAAGGGCAAAATGCTCTGCTACCTCATTATGTTTCCTGCCAGTTCACATAAACTTTGTGGGTGCAGCCCACTAAATAAAAGAAATGCAATTTAGAAGTTGTTAATACAGAACCAATCTGATTAGAAACATAATCCTGCTGAAAGAAATGCACTTCCCATATGCCAAAATCCCTGCAATAAAACCAATGCCCCCTTTCAACCTCAGGTAAGGGAGGAGTAGCAAGAGGCAAGAGATGCCTTTGGAGGAATCATTCCCTCAACTTTCACCTAAGATCAAACATTCGGGTATCAGTGACTACATTTTTTCCACATTGACTCTTTTTTCTTTTTCATCACATTTGGATAAGAAATCCCATGGCAGACAGAGTGATCCAGGCTGAAGAAGAGATCTTGTTAATGTGATCTTCAAAGAAGATTGATTTTACAAAGATGAAAAACAGTCTAAATAATTATTTTTTTTCTTCTCAAATATAAAGCAATTTATTAATGCAATTGTAAGATGCATTTAATCATCTGAACACTTGTCTTTTTGTGATGGAAAAAAAAGTATATAATTTTCCAATTCCAAAAATGAGTGACAAACCAAGACCACTGCAGCCTCCTGCAGTTCGTTGCAGTTGAAAACAACCCAAGCCTTCATTCTTTCCTGGCTGATGTTCATCACACTTATCCTTTGGCCCCTGGAGCAACAGCAGAAAATTCTAATGAGGAACTTTTCCACAAGTCATCTGCAGGAAGGTTTTTGTACCCTAAAATGTGCAATCATCATCATACCATAAAAACATAATGGTCAAGGTATAAAGATCAACAAAAGGAGACTCTAAGGACCTGTTTTTTTCAGTAAGTGCCATTTTCACTACTTCAAGAAACGTAATTGACTTTTCCAGACCAGTTTATTCTTTGTTATCAATTTTATACCATGCCAGGTATGACAGTTTGTTCAAAAAGATAAATTGAGATGTCAACATATTTTACAGTTTCGAGAGTGTAAATTGTAAATATTTAATGAGCATATTTAGAAACTCCTACATGTGTTTGATTTATTTGCTAATGTTGTCAGTACATTTTCCTTATATTTTATATTCACGTACTGAGCATCCTCCCCCACTCTTTTTTCTCCAGATTTCTTCAACCTGTCAGTGTTAGGACCAAGACACCTCAACTGTAAAGTCTCAAGCAACAGCCAAGACTTCATTTTTATCTTCCCAGTCTAAAAGGTGACTGTGGACCTCTTGGAGTACCACAACTGCGATGTGCACAGATGCAATAAAACAGAAGTTACCAAATGTAACAAAGGAAAAAGAGAAGGGAATCTTCTAATACTTCTTTTAGCGTTAGCACAACAAAGTGACACCTTTTACAGGGTCAGATTACCAGCTCAGCACCAAATCTTCCAGGTTCACTATAGTTACTTAAAGAAAAGAAAATAAAAGTCACATATTCAAAATTTAGCTTATACATATATTTGGGACTCCTGGAAACAGGATGCATGTTTGATATTCTAATCAGTTTGTTAATGGAAGATATCTGTTCCAAATTTGTTTGCTTAACTACACAAAATATTTAAACAAAGCATTTAGTTGCTTGCAACACCTGCTGAAGAAATGACACAATCTCCTTTTGAACTGTTAAACACAAAAAGAGAGCTGTTGAAGCAAGCTCTCCATCAATTACTGACTCAAAATTACTTCAGAAAGAATTTCTTCTCATCTCCAACGGTATCTTTTATATAATCTTCTTTGTACAAGTTTAAATATATTTTAAGTGGCACATCAGCAACTCCTACTTTCAACAACTCGACTCACCAGGCGGACAAATACCTTCGGTGGTAACCTGAGAGCTGAAAAACTTCAGCGTTTGCTGACTTGGATGTGCATACACACGAAGAACACATCTATTGGGTATATATGTATACTTTTAAAAGAAATTATAGGACACAACAACACAGATCCTAGAGCCCAAACCACTGAAGACTAGAGACAATGCACTGGAAAACACTGCTGGCACCAAGCACGTCATTTTTCCTTGCTATTAGCGCTGAGGAGAGATTCTAGGCACACAGGATTTCAAGAGAAATAATTCTAAAAGCCATGTCCCGAGTCTCTACACCCATATTCAGTTTCAATTTAATTCTTAGCATGAAATCCTGGTGCTGAAAGGTCAGTGGAACAACTTCCCTTGACTTCAGCAGTAAGAAAGCTTCCTCCTACATCCTTAATCTAGAGTGTCATTCAGTATCATTTGAATTCAGAACAACCTGTCAGGAAATGGGAAAAAAGACTGTAAACAGTTTTCACGTTATTTCCACAATCTTCATTGCAGCAATAATTTAAAGATCCACACGGTGTGTGGGGGAGAAAAAAAAAAGGCAAAATTGGGGAGGAAAAAAAAAAGACAAAGAGAGAAGGGGAAAAGAAGCTTCGTAATTGATATTTTTCATTGTTATGCAAGTGCTGGAGAAGAAATGGTTAGGAGTATTCAGAAGCAGTTATTTGGGAAGTTTATGGATTTGCATGGAGACAGGAAATTAAAAGAAGGCCCTCTCCAATCTTTAGACATACACAGTTTATTTTTCTTCTGAAATAAGCAGTGAAGAATATAGATAAAGAATGTTCATACAGCATTTTAAAGATCTCTAGTGCCACACAATACAGAGTCCCACCCCACAGGCAGGCAACTTCCTTCACAGTGAGTGACTGGGACTCATTAGAAAATAAATTATCATCACCCACATCAAACAGATGGTTTTGATGAGCATCAGGCCACTATCATCAAGAGGAATCACACTTGAGACTTCACACGGCTTGGATGTTACCTCTGTGTTATCATCACTGACTTGGGGGGTGAAAACAAAGATAAATAGTGACCAAGTGTGAGGTTGACACACACAGTGGTGGAACAGCAAATGTCACTGGATAGGAGAGAGTGGCCTGGATGGCTTGGTAAGCTGAGGGCAAAACAACAGCATGCTTTATAATACAGGCAAATATCAAGCCAAAAAAGAGCAAAAAAAAAGGATGCCTGGCATCCAAAATGGAGGATTCTATCTGGAGAAGCTTTGTTAACAGCCTGAGAAGAGTGTTGCAAGAGCACAGGATTTGTGCATTTATTTTTAGATAGCTAGTCCAAAAAATAAAAGAAATTTTGCACAGTTGGATTCATACTATTAACTTAAACAAAAATACTCTATCTTTAGATTCTTTGGGTTTTCATGTTTATTTCTTTTCTAATGTTAAGTCAAACTCAAAATGCAAAAGACCTTTTAAAAAAATCCCCAACCCTAAGCCTCATCCTGTCATTCCTTTTTCATCCCAACTATTCACTAAATTTGTTCTGGAATTGCAGAGTTTTAGTGCCCTAAACTTTCTCAATTCAATTAATAACATCTTCAGATAGAAAATACTGCTGTCTGCTATTCATTCACTTGGTGTATTGATGGGAAGGTGAACATATGGGGACCAAAATCTTGGTCTTAGAAGTAGAAATGAGCTTTGACAATTGGGTCTTCAGTCTGGAGGAGCAGCTGATGCACCCTCATAAAATTGTCTGTGAAGAGCAGACAAAAGCATTAATGGAATAGAATTGCTGAGAATGGCATTCCTCCCTCCACAGCACACATCTGTTTAAGAACACACAGTAATCTCTCAACTTGTACTTGAATTCACCCACACAAAAGCTGTGGGTGACTTGAGATCTCCCTCTGCTTGTTCCTTTGTTTTGGTCTTTGCTGTGCTCTTCTATGTCTCCCATTTTCAAAATGAACAGAAGTATTCTTTTCTTCTCATTCCCTACTAGTTTCATACACTACCGAGTCTGTTACCGGGTTATTATACTTTCTGTTCCCCATGTAAAGTTTCTTGCACTCCCAGTATGCAGTTTTTTCCTTGAGGTGCTCCACCTTTCTTGAAAAGTGAGTTTCCTCCTCTCCTCCCTCCTGAAACCGCTTCATTCAACTTCTATTCCTCTTCCCTGCTCATCACCCCTTTCTTTCTAAGGACTCCTCCTCTCTGTAGGGAGGATGGACCAAAGTGCCTCGACTGAACTAGGATATTCCTTTTTGTCTCTTGTTGTTTACCTGCCAGACTGCATCTTCACCTGTACTATGTGCTCCCTGGAGAGTGAAACAGCAAAACTGACAAGGTATCCTTTGAATTCTGAGTGCCTTCATAGTTGAGGGAGTGTTTTGATACACCTGAGATTTGAGTTTCAGGGATCCTGACAACCCTTTCATTCCTCCTTCGTTTCTTGATTATATAAAAACAGAAACAAGGAAGAAAATGATAAGTTATTTTAATGAGTGTAGAGCGATTACTACCCTATGAATTACAACTGAAGAAATATGTGGGTTTTTTCTCACACATTTATGAACTGGCATTCAAAGCATCAGTCACAACTTCTTACCAGGGGGTTGCCAGCAAAACAGGAGCAAAGGACACAGACCATGTGCAGACAAGGAAGGCAGTTCCTTCCTCACAGCCTCTTCACCTGAGTCAGGAGACACAAGGTGTTTTCACAAGAGCCTCCTTTATCTCCCTTCAGTTCCTGGAGGATTGTTGTCTTGGGCTAGATGCTGCAAGGATCAAGTAAAAGCAAGGTGGCATTTTGAACAGCAAAGCTGCTGTGGGGGACTTGCTAGAGAAGACATGAGTCAGACTGAGGCAAATTTTACCAGAAGCCAAAAAAACTTAATAAAGTTTGTTTTGAATGGTTTGAGTCAGAAGGAAACTTTTAAGGATTATCTAATTCCAACCCTCCCTGCCATGGACAGGGACACCTTCCACTAGCCCAGGTTGCTCCAAGCCCCATCCAACCTGGCCTTGGACACTTCCAGGCATCCAGGGGCAGCCACAGTTTCTCTGGGCAACCTGTGCCAGGGCCTCCCCACCCTCCCAGGGAACAATCCCTTCCCAATATCTCATCTAACCCTACCCTCTGGCAGTGGGAAGCCATTCCCCCTTTTCCTGCCACTCCAGGCTCTTGGAAATAGTCTCTCTCCATCTTTCTTGCAGACTCCCTTCAGGCCCTGGAAGGCCACAGTTCGGTCACCCCAAAGCTTCTCCTCTCCAGGCTGAACAATCCCAACTCTCCCAGCCTTTCCTCCCAGCAGAGCTGCTCCAGCCCTCTGATCCCCTTGGTGCCTTCTCTGGACTGGCTCCAGCAGTTCCCCATCCCTGTGCTGTTCCCCAGGGCTGGAGGCAGCTCTGCAGGGGCAGAGGGGCAGAATCACCTCCCTCACATTGCTGCCCATACTTAATTACAGAAGAATGAAGGGAAAAAAGCTGAAATTTGAAATCTAGAATACAGCAATTTGGAAGCAACAGGTGGGATAGGGAAATTGTTCCTATTTCTTTTCCGTTCCAGCTCAGCTGCAAAAAAAAACCTTCAGAGGCATCATGTTGTCACACCAATGACAAACAAAACATGGCTGTCACAAGGCAGAAGCATCACAGTAGATATCAAAATAAACAGTTTAAACTTATTTCTGCTTGGTGATTCTGTTGGCCATTCTGTTTTAGCATCCAGATACTTTAACTGTACTGCACTAGGTATGTGCAAACACCCAGAGAGTGTCTAACCTGTAGCACTTCAAGAGCTGAAACAGTCAAGTGGCTGGAAACAAAAGCAATATGAAGTCTATGGTGGTTTAATTGGTTGCAGAGTAGAAACCATAGGACAGACAGACAAACCCTATTAATTAAGACTCCACATTTCACCACAGTGTATTTGCTCACAGCTGGAAACAACTCAATCTGGTTTGTGAGGTGGTGGAGGTACCATACAAAGAGACTACCCACTCACACTGGGCTATTTTCAATGCTAACTCCTTGCTCATGTTTGGAAATCCAAAGTTCAGCTGTAGTATTAACCCTGCTCCTACACAGAGAGATACAAACAAAAAAATCCAAATCCCTAGCTTAAAAGCAGAGAATCTCCTGGAAAGGACATAAAACTATGAAATTAGAAAAATCAACTGAAGGCCGCCTCAACATCTCATGGGAAATGATAGTTCAGCTTAATAGGCTTTATTAATGACTTTTTTTTAGGAATTTAGTATTATGCTTTAAATTTTTAATGACAAGAAATACAGAGAAGTCAGATCTGCAGATAATAAGAATTCACAGCTAGAAAGTATCCATTTTTCATATAATTTAGTAGTTTGTATCAAATCTCTTCGAACTGTTAAGATTTGTTAACTGCTAACATACAGATCTGGGACAAATATTTGGTTTTGTCATCTGAAAATTCTGCTGCTAGCATAGGATGTCCAACAAAAACCAGTCAATACAAAATTGGCAAGAAATGTTTGGGGCATTTTCTGCACATCATAAATGCGTTTGAAATGTTGCCTTGATGGCTTGAATTATTGAACTCTACATTGAAAGTGCTCTGATCTGAAACATTTTAGCTTATCAAATTAGGTACATTTACCATTAAAAAGAGCCATCAGTAACGCTTTAGTGTTGGAGAATATGTGACATCGCAGAACTGTGGGGTTAAGAGAGACTTTGTTACACAATCTAACTCATTTTTCCACCCAGGATGAGCTATCCTGCATCTTTTCTGATGGATGTTCCGAAGGAACAGCAACATCTCTGGAGAGAAAAAAAATCTAAAACTAAATGCAGTATTTAATTCTCCTCGCCACTAAAATACTTCGCTTGCCTCAAGATTTTAATTTCTTGACAGAAAGGTTTGGTGGTTTGTGGCTTTTTTCCATCTGAAATAAAGAACCAGCTGCCATTAAGTTTTTTTTCATATTACCAGTGTCTTAACACAACTCATGACTCACTGTTTTCAGGTTAACTACAAAGGAAAGGTCCTTTCTTTTTACTGCATGGCGTAGTTCAGTCTTGCAATTTTCCACCTGTTCAGCCAGGGGGTGCAACCTCAGATACGAGAACTGGATGTGCTATCCCCAAAGAAATCCAGCCTCTAAGGGATACAGATACAATATCACCCAGATCTAACTATGGGAACTAGAGCTGGATGCATAAACTTCTCTGAAAGGCAACCAGCTTTTGTCATCTGCATATTTATTAGCAATGCCATCATGCTTTATTCAAAAGGATTAATACAGACAGTTTACAGCACTGGGAACAGATGTCTTAAAGGGATGTCATGCATTGTTCAGTCACATGCTTTAGAACGGTCTAAACACACTGTGCCATTGCCATTGCTTTTGTCATCTACACTTGTAATCACCTGAAAACTTACCCCAAATTTTGAGACGATATTTTTTCCACAAAGCTCTTGATTGGCATTAATTATCTCTCCCGCTGTTTCAAAGGAGAATTTCAACATAAAATACCAGTACTTTCTATTCTGGATGTCTGTTGCAGCCAGTTTCCCAGCAGTGAGCTGAAGCCCTGCTATGGCAGTGAAGCTCTGCATGCCAAACCAAAGCTCCCTGTGTATAAACAGGAATATCCACTGAGATTTAACAGTAGGAGCCCAGTGATTGTAATGACACATTATCTAAATATGAGCTGTAGACTCATTCTCATAGGTTCCCCTATCCAATGCACAAAAATCTTTTAAAAAATACCTCTTTGACAAAAGATGCTGTTAAATTCCCAGCCACACCAACTCCTCTGCAGGTAAACCCAAGGGAATTTGCTGTTGTTGTTCCTCCACGAAGTGAGCTGTAATGGCTAGAGAAGAGGTCCCTGACAGATATTGCTGCTGTAACACCTCTTCAGCTCAACATTTTGCCATTAGCTATCGCAAACCCTTTTACTGCAGATACTTGGGAATGCTGCAAGGCACTGATTCGACTTGTCTGTCTGACACTGGCCTGGAACAGAGCTGATAACATCGGGGTTATTGGGTCAAGACAATCTGTAGGCGTTTTTAAAAATGGTTCAAGTTCTCCAATGTTGATAGAATTGATTTGTAACTGGAAGAATAGAAAAGGAATCTTTTCAAACTACTTTATCTTGACACAAAGCCAGGGGTGGATTTGCTGAGTGCGGGGCAGTGTAGAAAGGGTAAAGGAACAGGGGAGGATTAACAGGGAAGGCAGTAGCAGCTCTTGTGGGATCCGTGCTAGTGCACATCCATCCACAGAGCCCGGGAGCAGCTGCGCCACTTGATGTGCGCCAGGAACACAGCACACATTCCCAACACACTGCCCAGCAAACTGGCCCCCGCTTACAGGAGAACAAAGGTCCCTGAGGGTGCCCGGGGGGAATTTGGATCAGGCGTCAAATCACAGAGTCAGAGACTTGTTGAGGTTGGAAGAGACCCTTAAGATCATCAAATCCAACTGTCGACTCAGCACAGCCACCATATTCACCATTATACCATGTTCTCATATCCACACATTCTTTGAGCACTTCCAGGTGTGACTTCACTACTGCCTTGGGCAGTCTGTTCCAGTGCTTTACAACCCTTTCTGTGAAGAAATTTTCCGAATATCCAACCTAAACTTGAGGCTGTTTCCTCTTGTGCTGTCACTCGTTAAAAAATACCAAAATAAGCTCTGACAATGAAAAAAAAGGCAATAAAAAGTAAACAGTTGGGTTGAGCACACAAGGAATCCATTGTGGCATCTATTAAAACTAGAAAAACACAAGAGAAAGAAAAGCTCAGCTGTGGGCTAGTAGCAAAGTACTGCACAGAGGCTTAAATTTCAGAAAAAGAAATATCCTGAAAGTGGAAAGGCTGCCTCTCCAAAGGAAAATACTTAGCATGTGTTATTTCTGGTATTATTGTCTGCTTTGGCTTTTAGGAAACACATTTTCCTATGTTTATGAATTTGAGAGTTTTCCAATACTTAAGTACATGGAAAAGCATCTTGAACTCCTGATTGCTTAAAGCATAATTATTCTCTTGACTGAGCAGTTTTTATGATTGCTACTGAGATTCTAAAATATTCTGGTCTCTTATCCATGGTTTCTTTAAGGAAAGTCAGTTGTTTTACAGTGGCACATGTCCAACCGCCTCTCCCTTCAGTCACACTCCTCTTCCATTCATCACATCCCTGCTATTCTTCCCACATCACCACCATTTCCTTCTTGTCCTCAGCAAAACACATTGATACACACTATCCCCTCTCTCCCTGAACGTGCAGGAAAACTGGGGGGTTTGTTTTTTGGGGTATGTGGGTTTTTTTGTTTTCAGTTTTTGGTTTGTTTTTTTGGTTTTGCTTGGATTTTTTTGTTTTTGATGGGTTTTTTTGTTGTTGTTTAATACTCTTGTCAAAGACACACCATCACAGTGCTCAGTGGCTGCTTGACGTTACTTAATCCCATCATCTAATTAGATTCAACTGTAATATGAAAGAACAGAGTTTATTCATTAATCTTCCCATTCCCTAGACAAGTAAAAATCTGAAATCAATAGCAGTGGTGGAAAAGCTTTGTGTAGAATACTAAAAATATCAAGGTGTGCCAATATTTTTCAATTGACCTGTACAAATCAGAGCAAAAATAGTTGGATGTGCCTGATATTCATGTACGACCAGACAGTTGGTATTAAATAAAGTAAAAGATTTCTTCCGCTACTTCATTAAAATGCAGATGTTAAATACTCCTTTATAGAAGATACCAGAATCTTTGTTGGAACTCTTGTTATAGCCTCTGTTTTCAACATATATATCATGGTTTATGCAAATGGCCAGGTGCACACAAGTCATAACA
Organism: Corapipo altera; assembly: GCF_003945725.1. NCBI lineage: Eukaryota > Metazoa > Chordata > Aves > Passeriformes > Pipridae > Corapipo > Corapipo altera. Next base: position 3,143,247 of record NW_020884939.1, on the reverse strand, counting down.
AAAGCTTATCTTGAGTGTAGGTGTATTTGGGTTGTGTTAGATTCAGCAGATCAAAATTCAGAAAAACATCTCCAGTGACATTCTTTACAGGAGCCCAGAACAAGAACGGGCCAACATCAAAGACAGAAAGAGTCTCTGGTTGGATCCTGGAATTACATTTTTAACCACAAAGTCCTAGAACAGATATGCCTAGGAGACTGTGAGATTTCTGTCATCCTCTCAGAAATAAAACAAGTTGAGTAGATCTGAAATGGAGGCAACACAGAAAACCTCCTACTTTTTGGGTACTGCTTTTTTACAACTACGTGAATCTCTGCATCAAAAGGGGTGTGAAGAAAGGTCCTTGCAGGACAAGAAACCTGCCAAGTGTCTAAGCTTCTGGAATCCATAGCAACGTAAAAGTTTTTCATTTTTATCGTTTCCTTTTCATTTCCCAAAGTTTTTCACAACTCAGTCTAGAAATTATACAAGACCACAGGCGATTCACATTAGGGTCTATGTGTTTTTAACACAGTCTCTGTAGTTCTGCTTTCCAGAGATATAGTCAATTTTCAGAGGAGTACTTAGAAGTAAGACAGTATTTGCTAATATAATTTCATGGCAAAGATGCCTTCTTATGTTTATACATAAAATCATGAAAACGACAGCTACATATGGCATCCAAGAGAACTGAATAAATTAAATTTCCTGTTTTGACATATTTCTGGTGTGAAAAGAAGGAACCAGTATCTTCACAGGAAACAATTTGAAGTCAAGAGCTACCCACCACTAAGGACTCAATCCTGCAATCCTTGCATTCCTAGTGCCTCCTTTGAAGCTTCCATTCACCTTTGAAATTCCTATATCAAAGCCAAGTTTGTATCTTAAAAGACCTTCTTCAATTATTCTGAAACTTAGTTAATAGAATCACCCTCTCCTTCCATCAACCCAGCACAGAGACTGGCAATACAGTGGCACAGCAGGAGTTTGAGGGTTGCTGAAACAAAATTACTATTCTAATGATGATTACTTTGCTGTTTTGTCTGTTAACAAAATGAATGTTTGGAGAAGCCGATGATCCTTGAAATTTGTTGTTTCACTGTTATTGGAGTTACCAGAGTGATTTCTGAGTGTGGGGTCATTTTTCACTATTACTCATATAAAAGACATATGCCTGAATTTAAATGTACAAGAAAAAAAAAAAGTAGTCAGGAATTTCAGTCTGCCGCGGTGCCTTGGTTGAGAGGAGGAAGGAGACAGAGAGACATGGATATTCAGAATCGAGTGCTTCTCAAAACTCTCACCTTCAAAACAAAAACCCTCCTAAAGTACTGCTCCAAGACTTCAAGTGTTGGAGCCAAATCAAAAGCAAAAGTGTTAAGTGCTGTACCACGTCTCAAAGTGATAACCCAGGGCTTGTTTACTGGGCCACCATCAGCCTCTGGGGCAGAGCCTCCCCCTGCTCCAGCTGCCCGATGCCCTCTGCCCCACCTCTCCACGGCTCTCCTTCCCCCAAGGCTGTGCTCTGCTCCCCATTATTTTCCTGCTGTAGCACTGGTGCTCCAAGCTACACATCAGCACACTCCATGCCTTGCTACACCCTTCTGTTGGTGATGGCAGTGCCTGAACGCAGCACTCGCAGCTGCTGTTTGCTGTGACCACCTCCCCGCTGCAAACAATTCCCTCTGACTCAGACGTTTTGTTTTTAATGCTCGAGGTGGATGGCTTTTGTTCCCTGATTCCCCGGAGAAGTCCCCCGTGGGTATTTTACAGTGCCACAGCACAGGGCTGTGGTCACCTCACTGCCTGGCAGCCTGGCTGGCAGCTGGCACAGCAGGGAACTGCCCCTCCATGCTTTCTGGTACAGCATGAACAGTTTGAACAGACTGAATATTCCCTCTGAGTCTGCTGTGCAGCTCACTGCCCTGTGTATTTATCTGACAGGTTAAGAGGAAAAGAGGGAAGACCCTTGCTATGTGAGAAACATCTGAGCAAAAAGTGAGGAAAAGGGGGCAGAAGAAAAGGACAAAACCAGTTCCAGCCAAAGGGCCAGAGATTCCTGTGTATGGATTACCAGACAGAGGTAACCTTGGGCTGATGAAGCAGCTGCCTTTTTCCTGGGGTGTCTGTGCAGTTGGAAAAGAAGTGTGTGGGGAGAAATTCCAACTTGATCCAGAAAAGGTGTCTTTGGCCATCATCAAAATACCATTCATTAACATACTGTGAAGGCAACTTCTCCAAGCAGGGGTGGGGATTATACAAGGTAGTACGTGACCAAACCTAGCCAGAATGGTAGGCTTTTCATGGATGAAAGGGCTGGACCACTCATGGGTTTGAGACTGCTGGCAAACGCTGACTGCCAGAGCAGTGCCACTGCTGGGCTACCAGGGTGACCAGGATCTGGTCTCCAGGGGTAGAGGAAACAACTGACACGCTGAGACCAGCACAGTCTTACCTGAGAGCTGGGAAGAACCATGCTCTTCATTCAGAAGGAGATTTTAGTCTGTTTTTCCAAGTTTCTAGGCTCTGAGAAAGGCCACAGGACTGCACACAGCTGGTGTGAAACCGAGGTAGCTGCTGTTCCAGAACTTCTGAAGGTGTTGCTTCTGCCCAGAAGTACTCTTTAATTTCTGCCAAGGCATCCAAATGGCATTTATGACATTGCAGGAATGTGGCACTCACCTTTCAGCACCTGCAGGGGGCTGCTGATCTCCCCCAGGGCAGTGTCTCACACAAGCAGAGTGTACAGAAAGGTGAGGGCACTAGATTTACCCCTCGGCAGAAAGCACACTGTGCTTGTCTCTTCAACTTGGAAAGATATGGGATAATCCTAACCACACATGCTGTAACAGGGCTGCTGGAGGTGCCTTCTCCCAGGCAAGAGTGCAGAAGAGGCAGAGGTCTGAGGAGCAGGGAGTAACAGCAGACAGCACTGAAATGAACAGCTCTGTGCAAGCCAGGGCAGGAGGTGTGAGGGGGTAGAGCCTCTGACAGCCAAAACCCTGCCTAAACACTTGAGCTGGCCTGAAATACAAGAGAGACTGAAGAGAAAGGACAAAGCCTGACAAAGTCCTGCTATTGGATTTTGGAGGGGTTTCAGTATTACCAGGAGGAGGAGGAGGAAGGATACCCCCTCACAAGTGAACTGCTGATTAATTAGAGAAGACAAATGCCAGCCTTGCTGCTGTAATGAGGAGAGGCATCTTCTAACACTTTGCTCATACACTTGACACTTCCCGTGGTACTTCCCGCTGACAGGCCACAGGCTTACTCCCTTTTTGCAGAGCAAACATCAATACAGATTAACACCTTCCAAAGCTGTCAGGCACCAGTACTAGATACAATGTCCTCTTTTCTGACCTCCATGAGAAACAAGCTCCTAAAACAGCATATCTTGTTGGATTTTAAGAAAAGAGAAAAAAATAAAGCTATATATACAGTTGATAAGTACAAACACGAAAAGGGAGAGTGTGAAAAATATTAATGATGATATAAGCTAAGGCAAAGATTGGGACGATGCAAAGGAAATATTTAAATGCAGAGAAGGGGTGGAAAGGGTGATTGTTGAATCCTGAAGCATATCACATGGCAAGAATTTTCCAAACAATCTTTAAATATAAAGACAAAGGAAATTTTCCAGATTGCAATGGAAGCTCTTGCCTGTAAAACAACACGTCCACAGTGGGACACTTATAGAATGTTTTTTTTCTGAAACTAAAAGACTAAAAGAGAATTAATACACTATTGTGGAAGATAAAAGATATACTTCAAAAACAGTCTCTTCTTCTCGTTGCCTCCATCAGCTGACTTCCTGGAGTGCTCCATTTGTCTTTAAGTGTACTCTTACAGAATCCTGTTGAAGACTTAAGAGCCCTCAGTACCACCTTTTCATCTTACCCTGCTGCCTGTTTTAGGCATCTGCAGCAAAGTCACATGCTTGGACTAAAATGTCATCTCTCTGCTCCTCCTGCTTTGCAGACTCTACCCTTCTCAGCACTCAGGTGACTACTCATTCCTCCTGCAGCACATCACTTAGACTTCTGGGATTGACAGTGTAAAGTGTGATTGATTTATTTCTATATTTATGTATTATTTTTACACAGTAAACAAATGGGAATTAGGTTCATAAATGATGTGTGAAACATTCCCTAGCTGCAACTACATAGTCTGAAACTCCTGGTGAGTGACCCCAAAGCTTGAAACATCAAGCCATAACATCCTAGAAACAGAGGTGTGGCCAAACACATGGATCAGCATGGCCTGATCTCTGATTTCTGTCTGATATCTGATTTCCATTCCACATGCATCTTCTCCCAGTCATGGGCCATTTCCTCCATCTATTCCACCTGTGCCATCAGTGGTTTTTGCTCACTCCTTTCACCACTTTGGGAACTTACTTGTATCTCTCCTTTTCCCCCTTCCCCGCTGTTGCTGTGCTCACAAAGAACAGGGAAGAGAAACAGTGAGATGAGGAGTAAGAGACAGGTACCAAAGTGATGAGTGGAGAAAAAACATCTGGTTAATTCCACCTTGAAGAAGTAACTGGACCAGAGGCAAGTTTAGGAAAGAGCTTCTTGGACTCGCTTCTGCCACTCTGCTTCCAGACTCAGGCATGCAGAAGGGAGCACAGCAATAGCTATTTAACGACAGGAGATTCTGTATTTTCATTGTCTATTTACAATTATATTTATGACTCTGGCCTAAAAGGAACCATTACACTACCTAAACCCTGACTGCAGAATTAGCCACAGGTGCTGAGGACAGGGCTGGGCTGTGTGAAGCTTGGCTTAGGAGAAGGGCATGCAATTTTTTAAGGTATTGACTGTTATGCTTACAGTACTGGTTGGCTATTAATCTTAAAAGCAATTCATCTTTCTCATGCTTATTGATTAAAAAAGTGTAGAGTCCCTGACAGTAACATTGTTACTGACCTTGGGAATTCTGTTGTGGTTGCCAAAAAGGCAGGATAAGCCACACTTGCCTATAGTTAGGCAGGAAGCCTAACTTGACTCCCATGTTTCAAGATTTTGATTTTCCGTGATAACACGGGAGAGGAATTAGTGTGGCTGGCACAGCACAACCACAGCAGCCACAACCCCCTTGGAGTATTTGAGGTGAGTATTCCTGTGAACTCACACCACCTTGAAATAAATGGAATTGCCGGCTGTGTCGGAGATGTTTATCTCTAAGGAACGTTGCTTTTATTAGAAGAGCTGAGTGAAAAGAGCTCTCTCATGAATCTGAGAGTGGCGATTAGACTTGTTGCCTTTAGATTAAACCTCTCCTAATTAACCTTCCAATTAACCTCACATCAATCCTTTGAACAAGACCATAAATACAAATGATACTACATTCCCCTTTATAAAATAAGAGTGTTTGCTAGATAGAATAATGATGTATGACCATAATCTACAGAAAATTATATTAACAAGAGTTTCAAACTCTACCATTAGTCTCCAAGATGAACAGAGAAGGCATAACTTCTGTGACAAGCACAAAATACAAAGCACAATATTTTCTCATCAAAGTTTTGCAAAGTAAACTCTGAGATGCAAGATCACTTGAAAATACTGCCTGCATTTGTCAGGTTTAAAGAAAACCTGAGTTGAAAATCTATGCCACAGAGAAATTAGGGAAAGAAAACAAAACCTAACCAACCCATTATCCATAAGACAGGAATCAATGAATCTGCAACAACAAGGCAATACTCCAAAGGAAATCTTCCTTTCCCTCATGTGAGAAGGAGCAGTTCTACTCCAGAGGATATTTTTTAAGTGATTTCCATTATGCTGAAATATCATTTTCTCCTTCCCCTCTCCTCACCCAGAACAGTGCCTATCTTTTTGTCTTCTCAAAGACTGTTTCTTCACATATGAAAGCTTCTTTCAGTTAGAGACAATGCTCTGCTGAATGTGTAGGTGGTGAGAATGGATATTTTTTAAAAACTGGAAAAAATTCTGTGTGAACTTTCTGCCTATGAACTTCAAATTAAGCAGTACTACTTTTCCTTTTCTCACTTTTTGGGCTGTATATCAGTGCCTTTGTATTTAAAGGATTTCACTGCTACATCATATTGCTGAGCAAGTTTCCTGCATGACTGGTTTAGACTGGGCAACAGTGGTTGCTGGAGATGCAAAAGAACCTGGAGCAGGTTAATGAGTCACTAACAGGACCATCCTCTGGTCAGTGTTCAGAGTCAGTTGTTACCAATGTGCAGGTCCAGCTCCACATCCTCCCAGAGGGGCAAACAGGATGGGGACAAGGCAGTCTGTCCCCCTGCCCAAACAACCAAGAGCCTTCATTGTCCTGACGTGTTCCATCCTTCCCATTCCTCTGCTAGGCTTGAGGCAAACACAGCAAGATCTTTCATGCCAGCTCCTTTTTAAGGCAACACACCACTTCTGATTTTATTGGCCAAACCAAGAGCACACACCCCAGTTCTCATATGCTCATCTAAGACTCTTTCTGTTGACTGTACCTGTTCTTCAGGCTGCAGCAAGACACAAGCCTTGCTTCCTCAGCTCTCTTCCTAGAGATATCCCTGCACTCTCAGGTATAAATGTCTCCTTAAGGAGCTGTCTTCCTCCTCCCACCACCTTACCAACTTCATTTACAGCCCTCCCCTAGGTTCCCATGAACTGGCAAGTGTCCATTTCATTTAAATACCGGTAGCCAATGTCTCTCTCATGTGTCACAGCAGCCTTTTCTCAAAAGATTTAGGTTTGCATTCGCTTTTTTGACGTATATTTGTATATACATGTTTCACTCCCCTTCCAGGACTAGAACTAGAAATGCCAAACTCTTACCAAGAGAACAGAGATTTCTCACTAAAATCCATCTCACAAAATGTTCCACTTGCTTTCTACAGCAAAAGGAACTAGCAGTGCACGTAACTCTGCAGAAGAATTTAAATATTGCTCAAGCTCCAGGAAAAGGTAACAATTTTTAATTATTGCACTGATTTTTTTGGGCAGCACTCTAGCAACAAGTAACCTCATTTCATCTTCCCACACAATAATTCAAAGTTTAGGAGTGTTTTTTCTTTCTCTTCCCTAGCCTACAATTCAAGCCAGGAATGTTGTATCCTGTGAAGAAGTGATGCTAGGACACATTACTGTGCTACCACAGTACCTTACCAAGAACTTACTCCTGTATGTGCACAGAAATAACCACCCTTAGACAGGCACTGTGATTTCTGAATACTAGGATAAAGCTGAAAATGAAAAACAAGAAAGAAAGAAAAGTAACAAAATATTTGTTTCACCAAGAAATATGGTCTTCCTCTTTTTTTTTGAGTAGAAGAAAAATTCTATGCCCCCTGCAACCTCAAGTTCTCTGGTAAATTTGTGGTTTTGGATGAAACACAGACCAACAGGGTTGCATTTAACAACAGAGCTATTAAAACTGGCAGAACAGCTTGAAATTCAGACTTTTCAAAGCACATGTGTAGTTCACCTGACAAAAACAGCGACCATGGGGAGCTAAACTGGTTGAGAAAAGAAAGAATACCTGCAATTAAAAAAAATTCCTTAGTCCTGAGCTCAGGACTAGAGCTGAAGGCAAACACATAGGGGAAAGCTGCTCTCCCAGTCTGTGAGGTGCAGAGCAGGATTCAGTCAGCCAAAACCTGCTGACACAGGGATTCAGGTGGAAATCAAGGCTATAACTTCAAAGAGTGTCTATAAATATTTACATTTGTTTTTTCAAGTTCTGGCATTTAAATAAGTGGCCAGAAGTAAAAGAAAGTTTGTATTTGTGTGTACTTCTAGAATATTTCAGTTCCCAGAATCAGAGCTTTTCAAGGAGCTCCAAAGATGCAAACAAGCATCCTATGAGCCTGATACTGCAGAGCATCAAGCAAGAGGGTTGAACGTTCTCTGAAAACAGAAGCAAATGCAGTGCAGTGCTTTCAGCCAAAGGAAAAAAAAATGTCTGTTAATTACATATAATTAGTTAGCAAACTTTCCATTGGGGAAGGTCTTTGTGGTTCTTTAGCATTCAGTTAACTTGGAGTATTTTAAAAATTTACAAAAACAAATACAAGGGAAAACCCAAGTTTTTATCGGGAGAGAGGTCCTTCAGGATGCCACTGTAACCAAATTCAGAATTCTGCATATCCAAAAGAACAGACACTAAACCCTGGCTCTTGCAACTCAGAATCACAGATTATCATAGAATCATGGAATGGTTTGGGTTGAAAGAGACCTTCCAGACCATCTCATTCCAACCCCCTGCCATGGGCAGGTACACTTTCCACTATCCCTGCTTGCTCCAAGCAACATTTCCAGGAATGGGGCAGCCATAACGGCATTATTAAAAAAGAATCTCCATTATTTAGCTCTGGAGTCTGCCCTTCTGAAACTCACGATGTACTTCTGGATGTAGACAAAAACATGCACTATGTAGGATTGTGCACAATGTCCCCTCCTGCCACTACTTATCTCAGTCTCAGGAAATCCTCTTACAAGGCTATTGTCTGTGTTAAATTCTTTCAGTCTCCCTTACTGAGGCTATTTTTGCATTTCTTTGTAGGTTCTCCCTAATCTTAGTCTGCCTTTTGAGCTGAAGGTTTCATCTCATTGCTTCTCAGAGGAATGTACTATTTGTGCTGGACAGATAAGTGATGGCCATAGATAGCTGCTTACCCAGACTATGTCAGCAGAGCTCTTGCTGTAAATGCAAAGCTCTGCAGGCAAATTTGGATTGGATTAAGGACAACCAGCTTTCCTCTGTCTAGGCATTATTTTTATGGCTACTTCTGGCAGGAGGGCTTACCCCACACAATGCAAGCTATTGTGAAGGCTCTCTGTGGTAATGTGTTTTGGTGTTGAATTATGCTAAAACCAGCCTGGTTCACCAAACTTCAAACAAGCATCCTGCTTTTTAAACTGGATGTGACAGATAAGCTGGTAGCTGGCCTGGAAATTTGTGACTAGCAGTCAATCACTTTGTACTACAAAAGTCCAGTCCCCTTTCATATAGGCAGATTCTTCTGACATAACCCTTCCTGGGGTGTATGAGTGGAGATTCCTCCCTTGGCTGGGGACACCCCCCAGGGTCACTTCTCTAGGGTGAGAGAAGGAGATCTCCCCAGGTGTGTTGGTCTGGGTGAGTTACATCAAATCTCTACTCAATAATCATTTCTTTTTGCCAACTTTGATATAATTGCTTCAATAATTGCTTCAATGTAGTGCACTAACCTATCTTATACTGTACTTCTAGTAGGTTTAGTGTTTATGTTGTGTAGTAAATAGTTCTGATTAAGATCTTTTGTCTGTTCACTCATCTGACCGTTTGTAATGGTGATTCATTTTATATAAATATTCTCAGTTTGCTATCATTGAAACTTGTGGGACAAAAGTGTTTCAATCACACCTCTGTAATTCCTTAAATTTAAACCGTTGACAAAATCTGAGGCTAAGACTGGATCCTTTCTACACCTCATGACTCAATGGCAGGGCTTCTTTAATAAATTTTGTCTAAGCCTTCCACTCCCACCCACGACACTACTCATTATCAGGACTTACTTTTGCTTAATACCGATGGAGAATGAGATGACTAAGCCAGTCCTGTTACAAACAGACCTTCCACGCTCAAGGTCAAACAGAAATCAAATAGTTCTATTTTTGTCTTTTTTTTTTTTTTTTTAAAAGGACAACTACAATATGTATCATAAACATATGTAGCACAGCCAACGTGATACTCAGGAGAAAAAGCAAATGAATTTGCCTCCATTACCAACAACTAAGCAGAATTCTAACTTCGTTTTCTACACAAACCAAAGGGAAAAGAGAGAAAGTGGTCAGCATTTTCTGGGCTGTTTGTTCCACACTTCAGGACTGCCCAGTCCTCAGACTGTGGAATTATTTACACCTCCCTTTAAGCATTTAATGGCTTCAGCTGCTTCTGAAGTAAGATTTTCTGTAAGATTAAATTACCACCAAAAAAATTAAAAAAGATAGACCACCCCCCACCCCCAATAAAACAAGTACTCTCTAGTATCTAAAGCTAAAATACAGTAGATATTTAATATATAAGGAAGGATTATCTGTCCTTATTAATATTTTGGAAGCTTTGCTATCTTGTTGAGTTGAGGAAACAAAGGAATACTTCTTTATTGAATGAAATTTAGTCTTATTTACAGTTTACCACCTTATCTCCTTTTTCTCTTTGACTCCCAAGTTCTTCCATCCATATTCATCTTAGAAAGCATCTGCTGGGCTGTTTCCATGTGAATCAAGGCATCATCTCTGCTAACTCATAGCAATGCCTGTGTCTCTGATCAAGATAAATTACAGAATCATAGAATTACAGAATGCTTTGGGTTTGAAGGGACCAATTTGTAACCAAATTCAGAATTCTGCATATCCTAAAGAACCCTGGCTCTTGCAATTCAGAATTACAGATTATCATGGAATCATGGAATGGTTTGGGTTGAAAGAGACCTTGCTGCTCATCTCATTCCACCCCCTGCCATGGGCAGGGACACCTTCCACCAGCCCAGGTTGCTCCAAGCCCCGTCCAACCTGGCCTTGGACACTTCCAGGGATCCAGGGGCAGCCACAGCTTCTCTGGGCAACCTGTGCCAGGGCCTCCCCACCCTCACAGGGAGAGATTCTTTCCCAGTATCCCATCTAACCCTGCTCTCTGGCAGTGGGAAGCCATTCCCTTTTGTCCTGTCACCCCAAGCCCTTGTAAATAGTCTCTCTCCATTTTTATTATAGGCTCCCTCTAGGTAGTGGAATAAAACAGCATTGTTGGAGGCTGGAATTAACTCTATCACAGTGCCCAGAACTGGGAAAATTTCATTAACGTCAGTTTGTTTACCAACTACAGACTCACTTGATAAACTATGGCATTTTCATAGTGTGGGGAGGAAGAGCTGAATCCCACACATCTGCATCCCATCCCAGTGCTTTAACCAGAGGCAACCTATCCCTTTGTCCTTGGTGGGCAGGATGTATGTAACCACTGAGCAGGTGGCTGCACACTAAGAAAGGCAGAAGGATTGTGCACACTAAGAAAGGCAGAAGGCAGTTGTTTGGCCAGGGAACTTTATCAGAAATAGGCCTCTTAATCCCTATTATTTCCCACAGCCTTTGGAGTCGAGTCAGGAATCCCAGCAATGAATAGGTGCACAGTTATCTGCAAGCTTTCACATCCTGACAGCTCTGGGCATTTCTCACTTTTGTTTCACATCAGGACCTTCTGCGAGTAACTGTTGGGAGAGAGAAGAAGAAGAAGAAAATACATTATTAAAAAACCCCCATAGGTTGGTTGTGGAGAGAGAGCGAGAGTGAGTGCAAGGATGGTGGCCAGAGGGTGTGGAGAACTGGATGTAAACTTGGATTTAATACCTCATACATATACTGCTCTGTTACACATAAAGCTAAAATGTGTGAAACAGGCTGTGCTGAACCAGTACAGCCAGGAATACAGAAGCCAGGAGTAGAAGGACTGAAATAATGAATGAAGGAGGAATCACAGTCCCTGCAGGCAATGTGATCATCTACGATATCAGTGATATCAATGTGTGATTCCAGTGAAATGTCTTAGGGGGGAGTTAGTTACTTTGTGTTGTTGACTACCATAGAACCACAGGACATAGAATGTCCTGATTGGAAGGGACCCACAGGGACCAGCCAGTCCGATTCCTGGCCCTGCACAGAGCACCCCAACAATCCCACCCTGTCTTGAGAGCATTGTCCAAATGCTCCTGGAGCTCTGGCAGCCTTGGGGCTGTGCTCACTGCCCTGGGGAGCCTGGTCAGTGCTCAAACACCCTCTGGGGGAAGAACCTTTTCCTCATATCCAACCTAAACCTCTCCTGAGGTTCATGCCATTCTCTTGGGTCCTAGAGAAAATCACATCTTCCCAGTTCAAAATATCACTCATTCTATGTGGGTTACAGATATAAACAGGTTGAGGAGGAAAACTAGCAAAAAATGCATGTTATAGACACAGATATATATACCATGGTGCAAAATATTGGTATCTCCTGCACCCTACTACTTAAACTTTCTTCCCTCCTCATCCTCTTCTCCTCCTGTTAAGCTTCATTACTACCAAATAACTAGAGCAGGCTCACAGGGTTTTTTTGGTTTATCTTAAGTCTTCCAGCGCAGGGGTTTTGTTTTCCACTATTTTTGATCTTCCTACCATAATTTGGGCTAGTGGAAAACAAAAATAAAAGTGCAACTCAACCTCTGGGTTCTCAGCATGGGGGACCACCCGGGTCAGTACACTCAATGGCACTGTCAGGTGTTCCTTCCCCACCAGAATAACAATTAAATGTGCAAAATCAATTAAATGAGAAAAATAAAAAAGGAGAATATTTGAGGAAGAATCCAGAGAAAACAGTCAGGGAAAAAGTTTAGCTTATTATTTCCAGTAAATACACAACATATTACTGCAAACTCTCCCACTCTCTTGCATTAAGACTTTGTTGTTATTCTCGTGTATTTGTTTAATGCTGGGCTTTAAGCTTCAGATGTAATGAGCATCTCCCACACAAACTGAATCCAAGAGCTTCTCTGGACACTCAGCCCATCTGAACACCAGGACATACACAGCTACACATCTATTAATATTTTATCCTGATATGTATTTTTAATCAAAAGATCTTAAAGTCCAGTAAAATCTCCAGTTTATATATTCCAGGCTTTAGATGCTTTCGTTAATAAATAGTTTATAGGATACAGATAGACCTTACACGAAAATGTCAAGATTGCAATGATTTACATGGATTTCTAGGATGATGACGATACACAAAAATAAATCTGTGTCTTAAAACTCAGCACCAAAACACAATTCACCATTTTAGAAAGACAGCTACAAGTGGGTAAGTTTCCATAAACACGGTGACATTTTAATAATTTTTTTTTCAATTACTCCATTGCAGCATTCCCCGTTGTGGTGGTTTGAGCCACCACAAAAGTCCAAAATCCAATTTCCAGGCTTCCCCCGCTCCTTCCCACAATTTATCTCAACACCGAAGAGAAACTTTCAGGCAAGAGGCTTCTATAGGGGAAAAGGGAAAGTATATATACATTAATTACTATACAAATAAATACTGTACAAGCTAAAAGCAACTATATATATAATATTACACACTTCTATCAGTCCCTTTAAGCTTTTTCCCTTAATTCAGTCCAGGAAAAGCTCCTCAGGCTGATAGGTAAAGCAGTCTTTCTCCTGTGGGAGTGTTCAGGGAAAAAGGTTCACTCCCCCCACCAACCTCCAGCTGTTTACTGAATCATAGAATCATAGAATCATAGAATCAGCTGGGTTGGAAGGGACCTCTGAGATCATCAAGTCCAACCCTTGATCCAACACCACTGTGGTTACTAGGCCATGGCACTAAGTGCCACATCCGATCTCTTTTTAAAAATCTCCAGGGACCGAGAATCCACTACTTCCCTGGGCAGCCCATTCCAATGTCTGACCACCCTCTCTGTAAAGAAATTCTTTCTAATATCTAACCTGAAGTCCTTTCTTCCTCACGAAGTCCAAGAAGATAGCTCTGAGTCCTTTCTCCTTGGTTCCGTGCCGTCTCTGCTCTGTCATTCTCTCTCTCACACCTCGATTCTGTGCTGCTGTAGTTTAGTTCAGCCTATCACAGTATGCATCCTGGAATCTTCATTCCTCCTCCGAGTTTTTGGCTGTCCTTTGTTTAAATCACTGCAAGGACATCCTCCAGGCCTCTCTCTGGTACGTCACTAATTTTGCCTGGGGTTATCTCCCTGGCACCGGGCTGCATTCAGACCGTCCACTTTGGCTCTGCTCCAACGCTGAGACTCCATTCCACTTTACAGTGAGAGGGAAAGAAGAAGCCCCCTCCACAGTCTGGCTGCAAAGGGGGGAGGAAGAGGGTCTGGCTTCACTCTCCCTCTTACCTTCAGGTGTTGTGAATCCCTTCCTTCACAACACACACTCACTCCAATGCTGCCTCCAACCCTGGCTTAGCCAGAGCTGAGTGCTGCAGGGACCCCTTTCCCCCCGGAGGGGAAAGAAAGGGGCCCTGCCACCCCTGGGGCCTTTCTCACACCCACACAACAGCAGCCAGCCAGTCAGCCAGACCAGTTGCCAACAACTTCCATCAGTTTTGTATATATGATTTTTCACAGGAGCGAACAAAACGAGTGGTGATTGTCCCTCCAGGGGAAACTGCCCTGGCACCCAATCACCTCTAGGCCCCCCGGCTCTCAGGAGGGACAGTCTCAAACCATGACACCCATATATCAAATCCAGACTGAAAAGAAGAAGAAAAATGAAAAAGAAACCAAACCATTAGAGATATCTGTGACATACAGATACATTTAGAGCACTAATTCTCAAGGTATCACCAGACAGAAGCCTGGATTTTGAGACCAACAGTGAAAACACAGTTAACTCTTCCTAATATAGCTCAGTATTAGTCACCTGTTCATTCAGACTAAGTACTTGATAAGTCATGACTCCAGCCTCCAGGACAATTACATCAAACAAATAAAAGAGAATTCCATATCACTGCTTTATTAATCTCAAGAGGGGAAAAAAAAAAAGTAATAAAGAGCTACTCTGTGTAGGGACAAATCAGTTAAAATTCTTGTATGAATTCCAAAGTGAAAAATTAAATGCTGATGAGAGAATCATTAATAAAAATTAAGAAAGATTTTTGGCTTTGTGTTTTTGTTTGTGTTTTGATTTTTTTTTTTTAAGTATGGGGAGGGTTTCCATTGGTTTGTTTATTTGTTTGTTTATTTGTTTGTTTGTTTGGGGTTTTTTTGTTACTAGTTGTATCTAAATAGGCTAAGGAGATCAATTTTTAAGGTATTATCCCATGCTATATTGGGATTCAAACTGCAAATTCCCCAACTTGGTAATTTTCTCTGTGTGACTATGAAACATTTAACAACAAACATTTACAGCAGATTAAAGTGGCTGGAAATTACTCTGGGAGAAAAAAAAAATTACATTCTCTAGAGGTAATTTTTAGATGTTTTCAAACCATTCCTCTCTTAGGCCACCAAATAAACTATTTAAATTCACTGAAAATTAACTGAAAATTCTGGAACCTTGTGGTTAAGAGCTTGGGAAAAATGAAAATATATGATCTGACTCTGAAGAACAAAATACCTCCCTGGCCTTTTATAATAGGTGAGTCTCAGCAAAGCTTTCGAAAGCTCTGCTCCCTGTTTGACTCAGAGTTGAACATTTGGCCTTTTTCACTGAAGACAAAGGTTTTCCTGTACTACACTTAAAAATATGTATATTTTGAAATCACCAAAGATAGATATTTAACACTGACTTACTATATTCAAACTATCTGAATTGTTTCAATGAATAATATTCACACTCAAAGTTAAACTGGCCCATAGCAGTCTGTGCAGAGTATGGCAGCTCCTTCCACTCTGCATATCAAATTCCACTACATTTATGGAAGTTAATAATTAATTCAGTTAAATCAAAAAATTTTGTAGAACCATGTGAACTTGGCATCTGAAGTGTTCTGCAGCTTGATGGGGGTTTTTATCATAGAATCATTAAGGACGGAATAGATCTCCAAGATCATCAAATCCAACCTTTGACTGAGTACCACCATGCCCACTAAACCACAAGTGTCCCATTTACTAATTTTCTGAACATTTCCATGGATGGTGATTCCACCACTGCCCTGGGCAGCCCATTGCAATGTTTAACCACTCTTTCAGTGAAGAAATTTTGCCTGATATTGAACCTGAACCACTGCTGGTGCAACTTGAGACCATTGAGAATATTGGGTAGTGCATTGTAACATATCATTTTTACTTAACAGCCATGTATTACATACCAGGATGAAAGAAGGCATTTTGAGGAAAAAGAAAACCAACCTAAAAACTCTACCAGGTTGTATTTCTTGGGGCTGGTAAGAGCAGCTGTGCAGCAGCCCTGCAGTCAGTGTTGCCAGACTGATCCAACCTGAGCCCAGAGTAATCAGTTCCAAATTAAGTGATATGTCAAAGCACTGAAGTGAAAACAGATACTGGGCTGGGCCACAACAGAGCCACTAATTTGACCACAGGGCTGGAGCCCCTCTGCTCTGGAGCCAGGCTGGGAGAGCTGGAGGGGTTCACCTGGAGAAGAAAAGGCTCCAGAGAGACCTGAGAGCCCCTTCCAGCCTAAAGGGGTTCCAGGAGAGCTGGAAAGGGACTTTGGACAAGGGATGGAGGGACAGGACAAGGGGGAATGGCTTCCTACTGCCAGAGGGCAGGGAGAGATGGGATATTGGGAAGGAATTGTTCCCTGTGAGGGTGGGGAGGTCCTGGCACAGGTTGCCCAGAGAAGCCATGGCTGCCCCATCCCTGGAAGTGTCCAAGGCCAGGTTGGAGGGGTCTTGGAGCAACCTGGGCTAGTGGGAGGTGTCCCTGCCCATGGCAGGGGGTGGAATAGGATGAGTTCTAAAGTCCCTTCCAACCTGAACCATTTTGTATTTCTGTGCTTTCTGCTAACACTCTACTGCTGTGCTACCCATCCCTTTCCTGGGTGCACTATGATGGGAAAGACCCTTGAGTATTATTATCTACCATGGTAGTATTGAAGAAAAGAAAGCAAATGTATTGTTGTTGTTAAAAGAAAAGTTTTTCTTCCCTCAGTGTTGTTTTCTCATGGGACAAATGCTGCCTGTAATCCTGAGTCTGCACAGCACATTTTCTTTAAAGGAATAGGTTAAGTTAATAACTATTTTACATAAGAAGTGCATTTGTATGGCATATGAAAGACAAATATTTGAGTTTGTGCTCTAACTCCTTCAGTATTTCACATCCCAGGGATGTGCCCTACCTAGTGGGCCAGGGGTTAATTCTCTCTTACTTGGATTCTTCATTCTTGAAAACTGTTTCAAAGGTTGAGGTTTTTTTAATTTTTTTTCCATAAAGAAAAAGAAATACTTGAAAATCTGAATAACATTGACTAAAAAGAGAAGACAGCTCACGAGGCTTATTTAGTTGACCCCAGAAAACCAAAACTATTTTCCTAAGACCCAGATTTTAAGGCACAAATCTGACCATTGGCAGGCATTGCTCTGCAGGCACTTACTGCTTCAGCTCAAAGGGAGGCAGGCCCTGGTTTGCTACCTGTAGATTTCCAGTGTCTTCATCTCGGCACATTTTCTTGTCTGGCTTTACTGCCTCATCTCCCTGGAAAGCACAGAGGTGAAAACAAGCAGCCAGGCAGGACCACAGGGAATGCAGATTGGCTAAAAACAGAAACTCCCACAGCCTGGCCGGACAATTCTGTCTCTACCTTTAGTGCCTGCCCTCTCAGGTCTTACCTTCACAGGAGGACAACAAAACACCTCCTGCAGCCTAGGAGTTACATCTGGATTGACAAAATAAATCACAGATTCAACAGTACTATGAGCCTTATAATATTACAAAATTTGTTCTTTACCCCTGATAACACCTTCCTGTTCCTATATACACTAATTAGAGAGACAACTCGTCACCTCTTCCCCTGTTAACAGTTTCTTTCTATTGCCAGAGTTAGCTACTTCTGTCTTATCAGATTTCTCTCAGTCAGCATTTGGCTTGAAGTTTGCCCCTGTTTTATCTAATGAGGACACAGCACGACCCAAACCTCATCTGGTTTTTCCAGATATAATATATCAACTGGTCTAAGAAAAGATACTTAGTATATCTTCCTATGAATTTTGCATCTTTCAGACCTCTGGGCAAACACAATTCCAAGCTCACTTACTGCAGTATCCTTCTCTTTCAGTACCAAGTAAAATTTATTCAGTCTCTTCAGAGGTTTACTGGATGAAAAGTCCACAAAGTTCATAGGAAAATGGTCATATTTAGTACCCAGGTTGTATTTTCTAGGTTTACGTGGCTTGTTGAGCTGTATCTCAATGTTTAGGTAACACATACAAGGTATGTAAGAGCCACCACAGCAAAGACATGCTGAAAAGCTGCTCTAATGTATGTGACTTATAATTACCTGATTTAATGCACTTTTTATACATCCTTGCTGAATACAGGTGTTTTTCTAAGGCTGTTTGCAAAATCCAGAAAGTATAAAGTAAGGTTTATCCCATGCAGGAACCCTGTGGTCTGGGAAGAATTTCCTCTCTCAAAGATTGGTGTCTTATTTTCACACAGAATTTCTTTTTGCTGAATATGTGGTGCAGTGACTGCCTTTTATGCAAAAATCTGTGACAAAAAAATCTAAACCCAGTCCTGCTAAGAATGAGGAACTGGCAAATATGGTGAGTAAAGCTGTTACTTCAAATGTAGGAGTAGGCTTTTTGAGATCTCTTGAGTAAGCTACCAGTCTTCTTTGTTAGGATGCAAACACTATCCATGACACTCCTCTGGAGCCCAGTTTATGTTGTTTCCAGGCTCTCCAAATCTTATTTGGACATTTTTCTGGCCCATGTCAGGGTATGGCTCACAGATCAGCTGAATACAGCACAGCACTGCTATGAACAGAGGAAATGCTCACCTGTCTGCCCTCCTTCCAGGAGATAAACTCCACCGAACTCAGAAATTCGGGATCAGCTTTATCACTCCTTGGGAGCATTTCAGCATCATCTGAGATTCACCCATCTACTGATACTTCTTCAGATGAACCAGGATACCAAAGGCCATGTACAGCATCTGACCTGCCAGGGACTGACACAGGGCAGTGAAATGCAATCACACAGAAAGAACCCCCAATTTCTGCACTGGAGTTTCCCTTGGATCCCTGGAGTGACAGATGCCCATATTTACCTCTCAGAGAGTCAACAGATTTATGGGACAATCTCACATTCACTACAGGCTGTTTCCTATGGAGCTGGCTTAGCCTTGCCAGCAGCTTTCTGCTCCTGCTTTGGGATCCCCTTCTTGTTCACTACCTCCTTATTCTGTAACATCTTACATAGCAACAAATACCTAAAAGTAGGTACTGAAGCACTACTAAGTGTACTATTGAAGACTCCCAAAGAGTGCAAAGTTGACAATCGTCTGGCCAATCATTCTCCAAGACCTTGGGAAGTGTTCTTCTTGGATAACTAACAGCAGGAAGTCCAAAACCCAAAAGAACTTTAACAGAGGTTAAACTCCTTGACCTGATGATAAAGAGCTGTTGGAAAGAGAGAAGCAGCCAGACAGGAGATACAGCACTACTTGGAGACATTCCACTCTGCCAACAGTGCCATATTTTTACCTGCCCGTCACTAAAAAACATGTTTTTGTATTACATTTGTGATTAAATTGGTATTTACACACAAGGAGAAAAAGCAGCCTAAGAGAATGTTATAGCTGTGCATCCTTTGAAGAAATTTTGCAGACAATAAAATATTAAAAAAATGTTCTGTCTAGAGGTAGAAGATAAACAAAAGGTGTTATAGTCTGAAAATGAAGCCAAAACACTTCAGCAGTCAGCAATAAATAACCAAAAAAGAAAGGAGGAAGGGGAAAAAAAAAAAAAAAAGAACAAAACAAGCCTCCAAAAGAGGTACTTGGTATAACAGTTTTTATGTTCAAAACATACAAATGCAGGCAGGAAAGACCAGATGCTTTTAGTGTCATAACATGTATTTTATGAGCTAGAACACTGTCTGTAGAGTTCTCCAAAGAATACCTGTAATCTACACACATTTTCCCAAATAAATTCTGTTATTTAAGATTCACTTCTATTACGTGACATGGGTGTAAGACATTGAAACATGAATGCAGTCAAAGACCATTTTAGTACACTTCACAGCAGCTCAGGCTGTACTGGAAAGCCAGGGTTATGCATCTAATTTTTAGTTGTGCTGGATACATGATTGCCTTCTTGAGTGGCAATCACAAATTATTATCAAAGGGCAACATAAATGGCATTCAGATTTCAACGGCTGAGCTCATTATGGCATTTAGAGCACTTACCGCTTATTGTGAGTTTTGCTGATTGCTGCCAATCCACAGATGACAAACATTGCAGAGCACCTCAGACAACCAGAGCCATTTTCTCCAATTCTTTATCTCAGCTGACTTCTTGTTTTGTAGGTAATTTGACTGTAGTCAGCAACCTACAGGGAAAAGACAGGAGAAAACTGGTAGTCAGCTTGAGTTGGGTGTGACATCAGCTGTCCAACCACACACAGAACTGTGGTCAGTTTACATGAAAGGAGAAGCTGAAATGTTGCAGACTTCCTGAGGGACTGAAAGCCCAAATTGTCCCATTTTGTCACAACTTGAATTCGGTAAGCCAATTCAAACGTTCTCACCACAAGAAAAGTATCAAGGAGAATTTAACTGAGATGTATTTCTGTAGGAACAGAAATAGGAGAGGGAAGGGCTGGAGGGAAGGCCTTGGCAGAGGGGTTGGGACTACGTGACCTTTAAGGTCCTTCCAACCCAAACCATTATAAGATTCTATGAGTCCATTTCAGAGTAGCAATTAAATCTTCCAAATATCAGCTTGAAAAGGTAGAATTATGAAGACACTATTTTTTTCAGACCAAAACCAAACCTGTTAATATCTTTCTGTTTAGACATTAAAAAAGTACCTGTACAAATGAGTTAGTTGGGTGTGGGCTGACACTGTGGAAATCAAATCCCTCCCTGCTGTTTAAGCATCACTCCAAGGCAAGTGAAATGCTGATAAGGGCATTCACCAATTACAAAATCAACCAAGTAGTGTCTGAGGGCTGGATATGTTCCACAGGACTTCTTTTATTTAAGTGTCTGGCGATGCTGCTTTGTAAGCAGTGCTCTGTGTGTGCCTGAGAAAGGGGTGGACATCTTGGTTGAGGCAAGTCTTGCTCCATCAGACACGCATTTGGAGCTGCTGTGAGTAGGAGGAGCTCCCAGGTATGCAAAAGTCAGACACCACCGGCACTCTAGAACTTCTGATGACAGTGTCATAAACTACTTCATGTGTCATTTGCCAGAATTTGGTCTGTAACAGGCAAAATATCCATAAAATATCCATTTCACTTCCCTGACCTGTTAGCAGCTTTTCCTAGCAGGTTACTCAATGGTGAGGGTGCTCTCAATTGTGCATCGTTTGCATGTGTCCTGCTCTCCCCGGCTTTAATTTGCTTTCCCTGCACTGCCCGGGAGAAAACACTTCTCAGTGTTAGGTAACACTTCTCAGGGACAAAGCTTATCAGGTAATAAAAATTACTATGTTTAATACTGCAATGCAAGTGCTCAGGAGCTTTACAAACAGAAAGGCACTTAAAATCATGTTAACACATAGTGATATAGGAATCAAACACGTGAAAGAGAGTAGTTCTAAATTGGATACTGGGGAGAAATTCTTCCCTGTGAGGGTGCTGAGGCACCAGGTTGCCCAGAGAAGCTGTGGCTGCCCCAGCCCTGGAAGTGTCCAAGACAGGTTGGATGGGGCTTAGACCAACCTGGGTTGGTGGGAGGTGCCCCTGCCCATGGCAGGGGGTTGGAACTACATGGTCTTCAAGGTCCCTTCCAAGCCAGAATATTCTGTGACTCTATGAAATTATAGCTTTGCCTTTAATCTACTATTTTTTTTTCCTTAGCTGTATTTCTCAGCTTACTTTCTTACCTTACTTTGTATTTCATGCAGCAGTTGGACTAAACCAACCTCAAGAACTCATCAACCCATACTTAACTCTAAAAGAGGGATCTCCAGACATCTCTCACACAGAGTTTTAGAGAGCTTTAAGGATTATTTCAAAACGTCCACAGAGGAGCTATTACAGTATTTATCTATCCTATATCTATCAAAAATCTTCCCTGTTTAAAAGTCACAAGACAGAAGTGATTTACTTCTTTCTGCTACTTTTCTGTATCACTTCACTAAATGTGCACTAGCAATGAAACAATATCCTTATCTTCAGTGACATTTTTAACCATCTAGTGTCAAAACAGTTTGCAAAGCAGATGCCAGCCCTTACCTGCATTTCACAGACATGTAACATGAACCAAGGAGAGGCTGAGGCCAGAGCTGCCCCAGCCCAGGGGGCTTCCCTGCTGTGGCTGTGTTTGAGTCCCCATCATGCCAGAAGTAACCCAAACCTGCCAACCAGAATTCAAGTTTAGATCATGCACCAAAACTATTTCACTTTCTTGGTAGATTTTTCCCTAGGTTAGCAGCTCAAGGGATGTATTAATGTTGCCTAAGAAAAGCAAACAAATAATATTTGTGGGAAGTAAAATATCTTGGATTGAAGATAAAGCCAGTTATAGACACTTGAAAAATGTTGTGAGTGTTGAATTTTCTTACAAACATCACAGTCTGCTAAGCTGTGACCCAAGGAAAACTTCAGCAATGAACTACTCTGGCTGCTTTGCACTACCCTTTCCCTCTTCTGATATCTCTTTGCATTTGTGTATCAGAGGAAACAGAGTGGTCTGTGTTTCAAGTTCTTCCTGAAAGTATTGGTAGTCACAGAGGAAACCTGCTCAAAATCTTCTCCTGCCACATTGCTCCTCTATCAC
The DNA here is from genome assembly GCF_003945725.1 of Corapipo altera. Lineage (NCBI taxonomy): Eukaryota > Metazoa > Chordata > Aves > Passeriformes > Pipridae > Corapipo > Corapipo altera. The sequence goes on along the minus strand of NW_020884939.1, from coordinate 3,120,860 downwards.
ACGATGCAATGATTTACATTAATAACAGCAGAGTGCAGAGAAGACCTGCTGAGCCTTTAATAAACTTCCTTTTTCCAATCACTTAAAACGTTCTTTAAAGTTGCAACTGAAGTAATACAAAGCCTGCATAACAGTACACTTGACATTTATGATCTTGGCAATAAATCTGATTTCCATTTTTACAATGTCTGCTTTTGATTAATTGTAAAAAAGTTTACTATATATACTTCTAGAGAAACAGTGGAATGGTTAATAAACTATATTCTTCCTGATAATACTAAATTATAATGGAGCCTTGAACCACACACATTAAACTCAAAATGCTACAAAAAGCCAAATGCTCACAAGTTCAACTTACATTACTGTTGCCATTAGGGAATAATTGTGAGGCAGCTTCAATTTCTTCTAGCCTTGGCATGCATTAATGTAGCACACAATTCTGTACAGGTTTGATGTTGAAACTTCCGACGTTCAAATGTAAGCAACATTTGTCATGCATCTTAAACCCCCTTATTTTTCATAGTACAGCATGATTAAGTTTGAATAGCAAGAGATTGTAATCTAGACTTGAAAAAAAATCTAGACTTAAAAAACCCAATCCCTCTATTATTATTTTTCAGTATGACATAAGTGAAACCCAAGGAATGTAATTATGCCAGAAGTCTGGCACAGAAAAGACCCGGCAGTGAACTGTGTGGGGTGCAATTTTATCACTTTAGGAAACTGTCTCACCTGGTACTCATGGGTCCTTTTCTGGGAGAGTACCAAAGCTGAAGGATAATGGAAATATAATGAACAGCTGCAAATTAAATTATGCTGTTGTAATGTAGCATTATTTGGCATAAATGATTTCATTGCAATTAAGAAAACAGATCCATAGCCCATAGCAGGTGGTTGTCAATGTAGCACTAGGTAAGTTGGCCTGCTGACAGAAAAGACAGCAAGAGAAAAGATCCTGCATACAGAAGCAGGTCTGCTCTCCAGTACAATAAACATAAAACTGCATTATTAAAGGATCAACTGATATTAGAGAGAATCAAAATAGCCATTGTATAAACATTTCTGAAGTGTTTGTCTGACTCGGTGCAGAGGCCACAACCAGACCTGTGTAGTGTTCAAATCTCATTAGCACCTCACCAAATAGGTGTGAAATGATGGATGTGCTAGGACTTGTTATCTACCCAAGAGTTCACTGTTCTCCTAATTACTGTGTGCATCTAAAATCAGCATTTTTACAGGCTCATTTTGCTTGCAATTCTTCCCCTTGCAGACGGTCCTGCCACACTCAGCAGCTGAAATAAATCAGATTTCATAATAGTTTTGAGAAGACTAACCAAAAAACATGCTCTCAACACTTTCCATCCTCTCTGGTGGTTTTTGGGTTGAATTGTGACTCATTTCTATCACAGGAAAACATTGCTTTCATTGATATGTCTTTGCCCTAATTGCTTGTGAATTTGTAACATTTTAAAATCAACCACTATCATCTACATGTGACAGATAAAGCGGCGAACAAGAGAAAAATCAGGTAATTGCTCATTACGGCTGAGTACAACCTAAATAGAGAGGGTGTCTACACCCAAGGGGGTGTCCTCTTGGCCCATTTCATCTGAGCTTGAACACCAAATGAGGATGCACTTCACAGATTGTTCAATGTGCAGCTGAAAGTTCCATGTATACAAGGAGCTCCACTCTTATGAAACTCCACTTAGTCAAGGTAAGGTTGGATGGAGCTTGGAGCAACCTGGTCTAGTGGAAGATGTCCCTGTCCAGGGCAGGGAGGTTGGAAAAAGATGAGTTTAAGGTCTCTTCCAACACAAACTGCCATATGATTCTATGTTTCTATGAAACCCTGAGGGCTGTGCAGACAGACAACAGCACAGCACGAGGCAATACAGAAGAGGTCATGGAGACCAAATCCTCCAGGTGACATAAAAATCTATACAGCCATAGGGGACAACTTGTTTACATGCACCAAAAGCAATGCAACAGCTAAGGCTGAACATGTATGTCAACAGGGTCCATTCAGTGAAACTTGCACAAGATTATGAAAAAGAATATTTTTAAAATCCATATAAATGGACTCAAAGTATTTATGGTGACTCAAGACAAACCTGAACACGTACCCAAGCCTTGAGAGGTTTTTGTACTCTATATGGTCATCAGTGATGTTCCCCAGGCTCAATATCCGGGCCAGTCCTGTTTAATACCTTCATCAATGATATGGACCAGGGGCTGATTGCCCTCAGCTGGTTTGCAGATGACACCAAGCTGGGTAGGACAGTGGATCTGCTGGAGGGCAGGAAGGCTCTGCAGAGGGATCTGGACAGTCTGGATTGATGGACCAAGGGCAATTGTATGAAATACAACAAAGGCCCAGTGCCGGGTCCTGCCCTTGGGTCACACCAACCTCTGCAGCTCCAGGCTGGGGCAGAGGGGCTGCAAAGCTGGGAAAGGCCCTGAGGGTGCTGGTGACAGCGGCTGGACACGAGCCCGGGGTGCCCAGGGGGGCAAGAAGGCCAAGGACCCCTGGGCTGTGCCAGCCACGGTGTGGGCACAGGCCCAGGGCAGTGCCCGTCCCTGTGCTGGCACCGCTGAGGGACCTCGAGGGCTGGGCCCAGTTCTGGGCCCTCAACAGGAGAGACCCGGAGGGGCTGGAGCGTGTGCAGGGAAGGGAATGGAGCTGGGGAAGGGGCTGGAGCAGCAGGAGCGGCTGAGGGAGCTGGGGGGGCTCAGCCTGGAGAAAAGGAGGCTCAGGGGGGACCTTCTGGCTCTGCAACTCCCTGATAGGAGGGGGGAGCCGGGGGGGGTCAGGCTCTGCTCCCAGGGAACAAGGGACAGGAGGAAAGGGAACGGCCTCCAGCTGTGCCAGGGGAGGTTTTCACTGGATATTAGGTAAAATTTCTTGCTGGAAAGGGTTGTCAAAGCTGCCCTGGGCAGTGGTGGAGATGCCATCCCTGGAATTGTTCAAAAACTGTGTGGCTGTGGCATTTGAGGACATGGTTTAATGGTGAACAAGATGGTGGTGCTGGGTTGATGGCTGGATACGATGATCTTTGAGGTCTTTTCCAACCTTAATGATTATATGACTCCATGATTCAAAAGCTCTCTTTAAGTCTAATAATTCACTACAGAATTTCAGACCAGAAGTTTAACAGCCTCCAGGCAGGTGTTTTTCCAGAATGGTGCATAAGAGATTTTCCCAGTATCCCTCTGCAGAGCCTCTTATCAGCTGCCATTTGAGACAGGTTAGGGGAGCTCTGGCTTTGTCCAGGTTGCAATTCCTATGTCTCAGAAAGGATCCATTGGAGAGCAATAACATAAGAACCTGATAAACATCACAGATTCACATCAGCTGAAGTTCTGGAGACAAAGTGGATTATGTTTGTTGCTCAAAACCAAGACAATACAGCTCTTCTCTGTTTTTCAAGGTCTATTCACTAAGTTTTTTGGAACTAAACTGAGATCTTGCAGCTGTTCTAACCCAGTGCTACCACCAGACAACCTTTAATACTAGAAAACGTCCAAAAAATCAAGAATAACTAATAGTACAAGAGACTATAAGAGATGTTAAAACAGCCTGAGACTGGATCTTAATTAGAAAAGCTCTATAGAAGAAGCCAAAGAAGCTATCAAACTGAAAAACAGAATTACAAAAAAGGTGCAAGGTTCGTACTCAATGGATTCCCAACTCTCACATTAACTCACAGAATCATTAAAGCTGGAAAAGACCTCCAAGATCATCAAGTGCAACCTTTCACCAAACACCACCTTGTCCCCCAGCCCAGAGCACTGAGTGCCACCTCCAGTACTTCCTTGAACACCTCCAGGGATGAGGACTCCACCACCTCCCTGGGCAGCCCCTGCCAAGGCCTGACCACCCTTTCCAGGGAGAAATTCATCCTGCTGTCCAACCTGAGCCTCCCCTGGCACAGCTGGAGGCCGTTCCCTCTCCTCCTGTCCCTTGTTCCCTGGGAGCAGAGCCTGACCCCCCAACCGGCTTCCCCCTCCTGTCAGGGACTTGCAGAGCCAGAAGGTCCCCCCTGAGCCTCCTTTTCTCCAGGCTGAGCCCCCACCCCCAGCTCCCTCAGCCACTCCTCATAGGACTTCCAGACCCTTCTCCAGCTCCACTGCCCTTCTCTGGACCATAAATGCATTTTTTTCTTGTTGGTGTGCTGAAGCTGGTTCTCATTCCTCCAGCTATCTTGGTCCTTCTGCTTCTCAAACCCTGTTTTTGAAACTCTCAAGAGCAAGGCTTCAATAATTTTCTCTAAACCTCTTCACATTCTTGTACCATGCCAGCTCCAGTGTTTGGGGACACTTTGTGCATCAGCAATGCAGCTACAGACCCCAGAGGGCAGGAGGCAGAAACTTCTTTAAGAACAGCTTCTGACTGTAGGAACACAACTCTGACCAAAACAAAAAATGCAGTTTTAACCGTACCAGCTTCAGATAACAGTGTGAAACCTGCTCATCAAGGACCCAGGAAGGATATTTTAGGTTCAGCCTCTCCTGGGGACCATCTCTTTCTGAATGCTATGTCAGACAAACAAAGCCTTTCAGTACTCCTTCTTTACAACTTACTCCTGACTCCAGTACCACAGGCCACACTGCTGCAGTTCAGTGTCTTATGGGAGCACAAACCCCCAGGAAAAGAGCTGAAATTTGTAGTGGCATATAACAGGCTTTTTAAGAAGGCAGGGTCACTGCATCTAGAGACACAGGCTCACAGGAGGATTGAAATGGAAGGGACCTGAGGAAGCCCCTAATCCAAGCTCCTGCTCAAGGCCAGGTCTGAGGCCAGAGCAGTCTGTTCAAGGCTTTATCCATTCAGATCTTGAGAACCCTCAAGCATGTAAAACCCCTCCACAATTTGTTATCATTCACAACTATGATGAGATTGCACTTCCTCACCTCCTCCAGGTCACTGATAAAAATGTTACTCAGAGTGAGTCACAGCACAGACATCCCACAGCACTCTGCTTTTCGCTGACACCCATTAAGCAAAAACATGAGGTTAGAACAGGAGAGAAAAGCCCAAAGGAGACAGAAGTACTGGCAGCATAATTCACTGTCAGTGCCCCAGGACTGTGTCTTTGCCTGTTCTGCCCTGACACATCAAGCCAGCTCACCTACATCGTTTTTGCTTCAAAATCCAATCAAGCTGTATACACCTTGGCCACTATCCAGCACAAGTCTGTAATAATTAGCTGTCAAGTCTTTCACTGCTCCTCCACTGGAGGACCACAATATTATTCACCTGCAGCAGTTCATGACAGATCATGCCTAACCCTCTATTTCCTCCAACAAAGAAGTGAGCAATCTTTTTCAAGTTTCCATGAAAAAGCATTATGTGTATATTACATACATACAAATATATTATTTTTATATCTATGTTTCATTAAAACATATAATTACTTAGTCTTCTCTGCGATACAGGATGATGTAACACAGTTCAGTAACAGACTCCTATCAATATGACTAGAGAGAATTAAAATTAATGAGTATCATGTTCACTGAAATGTCCATATTTCACCCCAATGGACTCAGACGTTCTCCCACAGCAGTGCTGGCCTTCACCGTTCCAAGATAACTCTAATCTTGAAAAAGAGGGATTGTTTCTGGTTCTTCCCAGGTCCTGTGTCTGGTTCCTTGGCTGCTCTGCAAACAGCTGTTCTGATGCATTTTCCAGAGTACCTCCAAGGGACAGGAGCACCCAATCAGCAGAGCTTTGCCCATTATCACTGGTGCCTGTGGGAAATGAAACATGTGGGATCATGGCTTAGGTTATGATAACGACCATGGATAAATTTTCTAACAGAAAACTATAGCAACTTTGCACAAGCAACAATAACTGTCTTTAATAATGATGATGCAAATATTTCTTTTATTCCGTTTACATTCCAACTCCAAAATGAGTTTCAGGCAATAATATAAAAATGACACATGAAGAAAATAAATCACTATGACTGGTCCCTGAAAGAGAAAGCAATGACTGGATAAGTCTGTGTATCCTTCACATATCCTCTGTGGCTGCTAGCTGGGTAAGCAGCACAAGGAATTTCATTTTCCTCTTGGAGTCAGAACCCTGCTGGGTGAGGAAATTAAGATACAGAGGAAAAGGGGAGACAAATTTTGCTGCATTTTAAAGCCACCTTTTCCAGACACAAGGAAACAAAGAGCCTGGATGTCGGAGAAAAGCTTTATCAATGATAGGATTTTACAGGCTTCCATCACTTCTGTTAGGGTATTACTGAAAAGTTAAGTATTTCTCAGCTCTTATTTACTTTCTTTTAATTTCTTACTCTGTCTTTTCATTTATTTATGTTCCTAGGAAAGATGAACCAGGAGACTTCACAGCACAGGGAACAACCAGCCTAGTACTCCATGCATATATAGCAGAGATTGCTGATACTCTTTTACTAGTGCCATTAGCAACTTGCAATTAGTTCAGTGAGTAGGATCTCATGTATTCCCACCTTAGTTTGATCTGAGCACCTTCTGTTCATTGTTTCTATGCTAAACTCTAGGATTAGGGGACCTATGTACTTCCTTGAGATAGGGAACTCTCCATGTTATGCTGCAGATCCAGTGGTCCGACCTGCCAAGGTCCCTTAGTCCTGTATCATGTCCCATTCCAGACCAGCAAGTCACCCTCAGTAACCCCTGAAATCACCTGGTTTTTTGGGGTTAAGCTCTTTGTGGGTCTACAGAGCAAGCAATGTTACATGCTCTGAGAAGGGGTTTCCAGGGAGATTTGTTTGTAAACTCTGCATATTTTGAGCACTTTAGGCAAAGGAACAGCAACCTCCTCATTCTGCTTTTGGTGATACCCTCACTATATTTCTGATCTTACAGATATGACAGTCAACTTCCCAGTAAGTCAGGATGGATCTAGAGAAACACCTTAAGAAGTGTTTTCCTTTTAGAGACTTCTCAGGCTGTCTTTTATATGGTAATTCATCTACATTAATTTCATCCTTCATGCTATCAATCTGAGGCACCAGGGGTCTGTGGTTGCACCCTTGACATGTGCTGGCGAGACCTCTGTGACACCCCTGAATCCACCAGCAAATGTCAATGGTATTAAAGTGGCAAAAGATGAATATTTCTTGTCGATGAGGTCTCAGCTACTCTGCTTGTATATCCTCAGGTTTGTCGCTCCTGATGCTCACCCAATTTCAGACTCTGTCTTTCTGCAATGATTATGATTACCAAAGCAAGAGAATAAGCAAACACCCTCCTCCCCTCTACTATGATCAAACTGCCTTTTGCTGCTGCCTTTGCAGCATTCCTGATATATGCTTCATAGGTAGCCACCATCAACAGAGCAGCGTGCTAGATGCTGGTTGGAAACCTGGCCCAAGATCACTGTCACATCCCGACTTCCTTTCCACCAAAAGTGTTATGTATTAAGAAATCTCACACTTAAGGATGAAAAAGCATTTTACAATGCTGCTTTCTCAAGCTCCAGCAAATTCATTGGTCCAAGCTTCCAGAATGTTTGCGTCTCTCCATCTGCTGCAGCTAGTGCTGGCGTCACCAAATCCTGACAGCAAGGATCTGCCAGCTGCTGTGACTTGCTATTTTTTGTTTTCATAAAAAACAAACTGTGAGAACACAGTTTGTTTTTTTAAAATGGTGTCACAACATTTTAAAAAGTTTGCTTGCAGAGTGATCTTTTTCATTCCCTTTGGAAGAATATCTCACTCCTTACAGAAAATGACAAAGAGAATTAAAACCATCCATTCGTTGGTTACTCCAAGCACATGGGTGCATTGCCTTAGGCTTTGCAGAGCTGTTAATCCTGCAATCCCACACCTGAGCTGGCTGTGATTCCTTCTGTGCCTGCCTGCACACCCTGTGGGGATGGGTGAACCTGCCACCTCTCTCTCCAAGGGGCAGAGCAACCCAGGACTCCTGGGACAAGCAGCTCACAGGCAGGTAATGTTAGACCTGAGAGGGAAAGCCCTGGGAGTCAGGGTAAACCAAACCTGCATTACATCATGTGCTTGAAAGGTGAAATTCATTCACTCCCCCATGAGCCTTGGATCTGGCTCTGTAGCCTTGCACTGCACTGCCTTTCCAAACAAACTGCTTTGCTGAAGTCCTTGGAGGTCTCTGTGTGAAATGGTTCACTCAGGACAGGTAACAGGAGCTGGGGCTGCTCCCCTGAGCAGTCACTTCGAAACCCAGAGCCTGCTCCAGCTGCACTGCAGCCTGTCTCCTGATCCTGGTCAACCTGGGCCCTTTGTGATTGCAGCTCACCTTATTATCTCAATATTTTTTCTCATTCCTATTTACTGTTTCTTCCCCCTCCTCAGTTACCAACCTTTTTTCTTCTCTCCAATCTTATCAGAGCCCAGGACAGTAACAAACCTCTTCCTACACGAGGAGGGAAAACTTCTTTCCAGAATCTGTCTGCAGTGACCCTGTTTACTGGGTAGAATACACCACTAGTTGCTTCCTTTTGTAGGATCTAATCTTCCTACCACTAGAATCTACCTTTTTTACTACCTGCTGGCTTAATTCAGACCCTGCTCTTTACTGGACACTGCAACTGCATGTGAAGCAACAGCAATGACTGCCTGTGCATCATTTAAAAAAATAATTATATACCCATTAAAAGAATATAATCCACCCTTAATCACTTACATGAGAAAAATGACATGAACTCTGATTATAGTAAGAAATGAAACTATTTTCGGCTATTCCACGTACTAAAATAAACTGGTGTTTAAAAAAAAATGTACTTATATCCCAACTAACAAAATTGCTCCACATTTTGTCTTCATTGAAAATGATCTGAACAGCAATCTGATTTGAAGTCTGATAGATGAGCTGTCATACATTGGATACGCACACAGAAGGCTTTCTTTCATATAAAGTAAATCATACTTTTCACCTAGTGGGTAAAACCAACATTCTCCATGTGGTGAAAGTGAGAAGGGGTTTTCCTGGCATCGTTATGCAATAGTGAGGTGTCTTAAAAAGCTAGTCTGAAAACAAACAACAACCAAACTTCTAAGAAGGTCTAGTCTCAGGTTCATGAGCATTACAGCATTGCTTCTGGACTCAGGATTTTTATGGAACACTGAACAGGAGTTGTGCCATTAACTGCTTAAAGGCAAATACATCAGGCACACGAAGAAACAACCCAAAAGAATCTTGGCAATTTAAACGATGTAAAAGGCCTGGCTGCATCGGGGTTCATGGTTTGGTTAGTGCTGTAACACGTCTTGCTCACAAAAGCCCAGCAAGAACTCCAGGTACGGCACAAAAAAGAATGCCTGTTTTAGTAAATAAATGGAGAAGATAAATGAATGCTAATGCATGCATAATTTAACTGAAACATCACAAATAAAGAGAACAATTTTTAACTTGACAATAGAGGAAGAGAAACACTTTCCCAGAATTTAGAATTCTACATTACCACAGATGTGTTTCTGGTAAAGCAATTTTGCTTCTCTCTCCCACTGAGCCATATTTGTCCCTGTTGGTACTATACTGATACCAATGGAGCATCATCAAGGAAGAATCTAATAACAACTAGTTTGTCATTACACTTCCCTCAGCACAAACTGAAGCATGCTGTGCTGAGAATGAATGTGGGGAAACACTAAGAGACAGCAATTAGGAAAATGGTAAATATTACATTCTCTTCCCATTCTAGAACTGGCAGTTTCTAAATCCAGATTTTTTGTTGGCTGATCACTAAGTAACTTAGGTCCTCTCTCAATTATTTACTTTAATATAGAATCATGGAATGGTTTGGTTTGGAAGGGAACTTAAAGATCATCTCGTTCTAAGCCCCAAAAGAACCCCAAGAAGTAAACTTTAAGTGCTGGCTCCTGAAACTTGAATGTAGAAGTCAGTATCTCAGATGCTACCTTGAATATAGAGGGTCGATAAACTTGACAGCTGAAGGCTGTGGTCTTCAATGTTTTAAGTCATGTTAAGGAAGAAAAATTGTAATTGACTTTTGACACTGTTCCAAAGTTTGTAACCCCCCAAGAGAGGGAATATTTAATTTCTAAACAATCAGGTATTTAGAAAGTGCTGAGAAAAGGAACATAAAAGAGGAGTCATTTAATTGGTTTGAATTAAATGCTAATAATAACAAAAGATAAAAAGGCGACGGAAGAATGAATGGAAGGCAAAATGGTTTGAAAATCCACAGGACTATTACGGCTCTCTCCTTTGTTACTCTCAGTGAAATAAGTAACATCTGTTTGCTATAATATTTAATGAGCACAGGAGAGCTACAGTGATCCCAGCTCAGGTATTTGCAACGCACTTAATCTTGCTATGGTTCCTGACTCTGATAGATCTGCCCAGAGACTGGCAAACGTGGGAAGCAGCCAGCTCTTGTGGATTGCTGAGCTTTTGCAGAGTGTGCTGTCACAGAAAATAAGCAAAGAGCAAAGGAAATGAGTGAGGACACCAGTCTAAGGAGAGTTATGGAAACTAATGACTGGGCCGTAATATGGGAAAGGAACAGGACAGAGAACATTAAGTGAGCCAGGAGGGAAATTAAAGCCTTTCTTGGCTAATGTGAGTTATGAGGGGGCTTCTCGTGGCATAAGTAGACAATTTATCTTCCTGTGAGAAAAATAAAACAAATCTGGGAGAGTAATCTACCTAATTATGCAATGACTTTATAGACACTGCCTGAACAGAAATTACTTTTTCTATGAGCTGTTTCCTCTGAAATTTTCTGCCTGTTTGCCCATGCAAGAGCATTCGAAAAATCCTCCCTTAGATTGCACCATGTCAAAGTGAAAGAGAATAATTTGTTACCAACAATCTCAGTGAAAAAAAAAAGATTTCCTGCTGTGGTCCTAAAATCTCTCACACCACTAACATCCCTCATTTAATGGCTGTGGCAGCAAGGGGCTGCATCAGAGAAACTGTGCTTAGCAGTCCTAGTAATCCACCACTGTCCAGTAGCCTGAGTTGTATTTGTCTCTCATTACAACATCCTGTGCTCTGCTTTATTATTTGGATACCAATCTGTCAGGACCAGGGCCAACATCTGATTTTAAACAGTTCACTTAATGAGGGCTAGAGTGGGTTTGCCACTTTCTTGACACTGGTTTGGTGTCTATTTAGATGAGGAATCTTGACTGTAATCTGGATGACTAATCTGGTAAAATTCTCTACAGTCAATAGCCAGTCACTAAATTTAGAAATATAAGTTTGAATAGAAATAAAATTATACACCTCACAGGTATAAAACACTGCAGAAGGGCCATGGAAAAGGACATTCCTCACATTGGAAAGCTGGAGACACGAGACAGAAAAGCCTGATGGCTTTTTCACAAGCAAACACGAGTATGAGAATGGCTGGAGGTTAATTAGGAGTGGAATTTGTTGACTGTATAAGATGGCGTAAAATCTAAAAAAAACCCCTTACCTGGTTTTTAAAGTAAGAAAAGCCCCATTTTGATCCTTCTAGGAAGTGGATGCAGACAGTTCTGATGGGGAAGGACTGAGGTCAATAGTGTCACACAGATGTTAATCAGGACACCATTGTAATCATTGAGCGTGGGAGTCATAAGAAAGAAGATAAATGCAGATAAGAAAGGCAGTCCTTGACTTCAAGGGTAAAAATAGCTGTATTACAGTCTCAAACAATAGACTGAGAGGTGAAAATTGCAGATGATCTTGTGCTCCCACCAGTCTGTAGTGAGCATTTTCTCTCCCTCTTTTTTATCCATGATCTGTACTACGAGATCTGACAACGAGTCAGAAATGTCCTGTAATTACACCTCAAGGAGGCCAGTGTAATTGACAATCACCAAAAGCTGCCTTTCCTATAATTTGCTAAAAGGATTGAAGCTCTTTGTGCTTTTGGGGCACCACTAGAGCAGAGATGTCTAATTACCAGCAAGTTCAGTTCAACAGCTGTCAACATATCAGTTCTAATAACTATTTCATAAGGCCAAAGACATAACATGGACTGAAGGAGCTCTTCTAAACTTGTACAATTTCACTCTGCCACTTTCCCCACATTCAATAAGTGTTACTAAAGAAACTGTGAAAGACCTAATTCCAGCTGTAGATTCAGCAGCATCCAACACAGGCTAAATGATGCCAAAGCACTGCTAGTGTCAAGCTGGAAGGGCAGGAGAACCTGTTGCATGGCTAAATGGTTTCTAATGTGAAAAGTCTTGGCAGAAAAAGTGTAAAGTGAGGAGGAAAAGGAGGAGAAGAAAACCTGGGATGTTTTTGTTATCACTGTAGTTCATAGAATCACAGACTAGTTCGGGTTGGAAGGGACCTTAAAGATCATCTTGTTCCAATCCCCCTGCCACGGGCAGGGGCACCTTCCACTATCCCAGGTTGCTCCAAGCCCCCTCCAACCTGGCCTTGAACGCTTCTGGGGTGGGGAAGCCACAGCTTCTCGTTATGTTCCTACTGACAATAAAAGCTCAGGAATTTGTCACTCTGAAGGAGCCCATCACTAACCAGGTTAAGACACTGAGGAAAAGAATGACAGGTATCTTGGTGATGACCAGCCACCTGCCCTCTTACAGGTAATATGTCTTTGTTGAAAAGCTAGTTTTTGCACCATTTTCCATTCTGCCAGCTCAAAAAAAAACGATGATGATTATTTCAGCAAACTCTGACCTTTTGACAAGACACACAACAGCATGTGGAACCCTGCACAGTTTCACACTTTTTGTGGCTTGACTCGCTAGAGTTGTTAATGTTTTAAGAACAGATGAAAGAGCACAGAAACCCCAAAACAGAAACATACCAGCACCACTTCTGTAGTTACTCCCCAGTTCTTTCTCTGCTGGGTTGAAGAAGATATAAAATATGACAAGGAAACTGTGTTGGGTGGCAATTATGGGGAAATGAAACCTGTGCCTGTGCAATCCACGCTCCTTGTGGGGACAAAATACTCAGAGTAGAAAAACCCAAAGCTTGAGCTGTGGAGCAAAGTGTGTATCTCATTACTATTTGTCCCTGTGCCCTGGCCCACAAGATGAGCTTTTTATAGCCCCAACCACATTAGAGCTCAGTTAAAGTAAGCACAAGGCTTAGTGGACTTCTTGAAGGGGTGAGCAGTCACCAGGGTTTTGAGACACTCTCCCTTTCCTCTGAGTCAGCTCTGGGGAGAAAGGAATCATTAAATGATACTTATCCATTTATAGCTATCAACTCTGAGCATTCTGCCACATGCAGAAGCCCTGTACCAATCTTGTATTGAGATAAACAAAGACATGTTTCTATTAATTCTCTTTTGTTACAAGATTCCTAATTTGGGAGAATAATATCTTTCTAGCACAGAACATGCCCTTGATTAACATTTACCTGCCTTATTTTCAAGCTAGGACAAGACAACCAGGAGAATTTAAAATCACATATGGCACTGTATTGGGCAGCGCTGCCCCATGGTGGTCACTGCAATGAGACACAAGATTACAGTTGCCCCTTTCTCTATGGGTGTATTTTGGGTTTTTTTCCCTATATTTACTTTCATGGATTTATATTACAAGTTTGTCCTTTCTCTAATAGGGACATAATATGGTATATTTTAAAAATATCCAGTGGCTACTCATACATTATCAAAAAGCTGGATGTTAAAGATGAAAGGCAATGAGAGTTACACAGAGAAGCTGATCTTAATTTCTCATTTCTCTCTCTCTGTCTGTCTCCACTCTCCTCTTCACTCACTCCCCAAGACACATACACACTTCTCTGCTGGTCACTCTTTTGTTTTCACACAGATCACTTAAAATAATCTTATTAAAGTTTCTACTTCTAAAATCTGTTTATTACACCATTCCAGTTTTATTTACTAATCCTCTTTTGTTCTGTTTATTTTTGATGTTTCTAAACTGGGAAATCTGCCTTCTTTTTTCCTGCCAGCTTTAAAAGAGTTCTTTAATAATATGAGAAGCAACATGTGCTCCTGCATTCTACACTCACCTTCTGAGAAACCTTCCCAGACAAAGGGCTTCCTCCTGGTGTCTCTTTTCAAGTCTTGCTTACAGGATAATAAAGATTTAAAAAGTAGGTAGTAGAAGAGACTGTATTAAAGCCCAACTTTTATATAGCATTCAGTGGCTTCAGAGAGGAGAACACATGCACTCGTGCACAGTCTTAGGCTGAGCAATTTCACCATAAATTTAAAAAATCTACCTCAAGTATTAGCCCAAGTGATGCTGCCTTGAGCAAGGTGGATGTACAGGTCCAGCATGTCCTACTTTGTGTGGCCACCCACTTGCTCCTTAAACAAAAGCTGGCATATAAGGCCCTAGAGGATAATGTTTAATTCTCCCTTCAAAGAGGAGAAAAATTACTATGCAAGCCCATGGAAATGTAACCTTATGTACCTAAGGAAAGACAGCATTTTAATGATATTTTATAAAACAGACTTTCTTTGTTTTACTGATTCATGAATCTAGTACTGAAGTGTCACAGATACTACTCAAATTATATCAACCTTGTAGTACCACAGGTCTAAGTGACTGCAGACAGCAATGAATATTGTTAAAGTAATTTCAGATACAAACCAAATGACACTATCACTTCTCTCTCCATATGAAAAGTGTGCCAGATTTATAGGAGATGTGACCAAACTGTTCAGGCTTTTCTTCTCAGGTTAGTAAATACAACTGTGAGGGAATGCGGGTGGTTTCTTTCTGCAGCAAAATCCTGCCACATCAATGGCCAAAAATAATCAGGTATATTATTCACTCTTCTTTTAATCTCCACAGAAATTAGCAATCTTAGAGAGGCAAACACAGCGTTAGTTAGCCTGGTCACACAAAAGGAAAAATACATGATGCCTCCTGCAGATAAATCAAATTTACACAATTTACACAATTTACACAGGAAAGTGTAAATTGCATCTTAGAAGGCAAATAGTAACTTTCTCATGGATCTCAAACTAGGTAAAATCCATTTTACTGCTAAAACCCTGTAGCAGAATAGCTCCATGCTTGTGACTTCACACAGTGAGAGTATATCTAAAATGCATGTACTGATTTCTCGGTTTGGTGAACATCAATATGCGTAGGCAGAAGAGTGACTGAGGTAAACTTTAGTCTGATATTTACTCTGAAGGACAATTAATCTTAAAATTTACCTTAATGTAGTAAACATCACATGGTTTCTAAATTTTTAAAACATGCCCCAAGCACTACATAGTCCTCTAACTCCAAGTTAGTGATGTTAGTGAAACATCAGGTGTGGTAGGGGTCTGTAAGAGTACTGAGTACTCTGACTTACTGTAAGAATAAGGACTCTTACAATGCCACACCTGACATTTTACTCACCTCTCTTTTACCCGTGCACTTGCTCAGTGAAGCCAAACTTTGCAAGGAGGATATTTCAGGATCTGCTTCTGTGGAAGAGACATCTCAACCTCTTCTTTGGGGCTTAGTGTTTGAAACAGATAGACCAGTGCTGCTTTCTAATGCAAATCCAAATTCCTCTGTGTGGAATGTGATTAGCCTGGGCCAGTCTCAGTGGGCAGAAACTCTTCAGCCTGAAATGTTCTGGAACAGGTACAAATGGCTTTTAACAGGGAAGATCAGGATGAATTAGTTAGAGTGGAAAGTAAAGCACGATTAATGATGGGATTGAAAATGTAAGACACATATCCAGGGCAAAAATACAGAGAGACTATGAAACAATAAAACCATCCCTGAACTTAGGGTGAACCAGGGGCAGCACATCTGCAATGCAGGGAGGGAGCACAAAGTGCCTTCTCTTTCCACACATCAACTTTGCAGAACGGCTCCGTCTCCGGAGTGCTCTTGGCACAGTGCAAAGCTACATCTGCAGGATACACATCAACCTTCTCCTGGGGCCTACGAGCATTGGAAGGGCAGCATTTTGCTCAGCAGCCTGTTAAGCTGCTTCCAGCAGGAGCAGAAGTTCCTAGAGGCAGCCATCCAGCAGCAGAATTCCTTGCTCCGCAGCTGCCCTGCGCTGGCAGGGGGCTCTTCCCACACCGGCGACACAGGTGGCCAGCACACTGCAGCCCTGTTTTGCTCCAAGGGTTGAATTTGTCCCTTAACCATGGAGACCTGAGCAATTAGATGTACAACTATGACAGTTATAAAGCCCTGAGTACATTTCCACAGTGTGACTGCAGGACTGACAGAACAGCCCCAGTTACAGCTTTGCATGGGAATGGTGCTTTGTGCCATGAAACTGCTCCTCATTTGCCTGGAATGGTTGGAGGATACAGAAAATATTTTACTTCTAAACAAAAGTAACTTTATTCATTGCATAAATACATTTATAATAAGTGTGGCTACACCAGGGCTCATGGGAGAGAGAAAGACTCTCACATGGTTCCACCAAAACTACATTACTTAAACAGAAGAGCACAAAGGGAACAAAATGCCCACAGCCTACAGGCAAAGAGTAATAAAATGGCATTATTAAGGCAGTGAATCCAAACCCTGAAAAAGTTAGGAAATTCTGAGATTCAGCTTGTGTTTGCAGTGACAATTTGCCACTGCCATCTGCAAGTCTGCAGTCCAGAAGAGTCTTCATGGCATGAATATTTACCTTGTCCTATGGGATCCTTCCAGTACCTAAAGGGGCTTATAAAAAGGAGGGAGAGGGACTATTTACACAGACAGATAGTCACAGGACAAGGGGGAATAATTTTAAACTGACAGGTTTAGAGTAGATGTTAGGAAGAAATTCTTTACTCAGAGGGTGGTGAGGCCCTGGCACAGGTTGCCCAGAAAAGCTGTGGCTGCCCCATCCCTGGAAGTGTCCAAGGCCAGGTTGGACGGGGCTTGGAGCAACCTGGGCTAGCTGGAGGTGTCAATGACCATGGCAGGGGGGTGGAACTGGATGGCCTTTAAGCTCCCTTCCAACCCCAACCACTCTACGATCCCTCTGTTTCTCCAAAGAGACAAAGCTTGCTGAATAAAATGCCATTACATATTTTTGACTTGTCCTAGAGACCTGCTGTGCTGCTCCATGCCTTATTTACTGTGTGCTGCTTTGAAGACAGAATTATTCATATTTTTAAAGAATTTTCTCCGGCACTCACCATGTAGTATGTGAGAGCTTCTCAAAGATTAATGGCATCTGTTTGCACAACATGCCTGTGAGGTGATAGGATGTGTCAGAAGGATGTTTGTTTTAGACTGGGTAACAATCAGCCTTTTAACAACCTTACCACCTCCAGCCAGGACACCATAAGGTGTCTCTATAAAGGGCTGAGAGTGTGACAGATAAAAAAGACTAGGGCCCTCAGCTGGGAGAATAAGGGAACAAGTGTCTGCAGTTAGGGCATGGAGCTGTGGCAAAGCAGCTGTTTTGCTTGAGACTTGCTTGAGTTTTGTGAAAAGTTAACACCCAGTCAAAAGAAAGCAGAGTATGAATCCTACCATGAATTGAGAAGCAATCCAGCTTGCCTTACAAACAGATAGAAAAGGTGTGACAGAACACTATCACCTCACTTGTAACATGTGGAAACAGAAACACACCAAAATCAGGACAGACGGCAGCCACCAGTGTAGCATACCCAACTGGGCACCTGGGTCTTGGTTTTGGGGAACACCTGCTGCTTCCTAAACCATTCCAATGTTGAAATTGTAACATCTAAACAGCACATTTTCAACTGTGAGAGCTTGGTGACATTGCCAATCGGGCCCCGGGGGTTCAAGGCAGGCACCAGTGACATGGGATCCTCTCTCAGATTTCTCCTCTCACTCACGTCTGGCAAAGGCTGAAAACCCACTCCACAGGCAGCATGCAATGGTCTTGAACATGAGACAGTCCCCCAGCAGGATCCCACCACCTGCTACATCACCTCCAGATCCCATGCCAGAAAAACAATGCTGAAAACTTCAGCCAAAACCAGGGCGGGGTCCTGCCAAACAGCAGCAGGGAATAAAAACTGGAATGTGAGACCAGCCACTTTCACCAGGAGAGTTTGTCCCACATTGTGTCCTACAATGGATTAACTGCCCCCTTAGATCACTGTTAGTAAAAATAATACTAGATTAGCTTTCCTTTAAATTAGGTCAAACTGTTGGAAAGAGTCTTCTCACTCCTATGTCCTGTCAATGAAAACGTTTCCTAACAATGAATTTTTTTTTTTAATCTGAGCTCACTGTCATCATTTTCCATAGCACATTACTTTGCTTTTGTTGCTGTTTAAAATATAAATACAGCATTGTTTCAGTAACTATGCAGATATAATCTTATCAACTAAGTTATACAGGTCAGTAGTAGCACAGCCACCTTTGGCATCCTTCATGGGTGGAAGATCCCATTCCCTTGTTGAGACACAAACTGAAAAATCACCTCACCATTCTCCACGAACCTGCTAAAATCATGGCCTTGTTACAAAGATCTCTCTGTTTTAAACAAATAAAGAGACTGTTCAGCCTGGAGAAGAGAAGCTTTGGAGTGAACTAATTGTGGCCTTTCAGTACCTGAAGGGAGTCTGCAAGAAAGATGGAGAGAGGCTATTTCCAAGGGCCTGGAGAGAGAGGACGAGGGGGAATGACTTCACACTTAACAAGAGCAGGTTTAGATATTAGGAAGAAATTCTTTTCTCAGAGAGTGGTGAGGCCCTGGCACAGGCTGCCCAGAGAAGCTGTGGCTGCCCCTGGATCCCTGGAAGTGTCCAAGGCCAGGTTGGACAGGGCTTGGAGCAACCTGGGCTAGTGGAAGGTGTCCCTGCCCATGGCAGGGGATGGGATGAGAAGAGCCTTAAATTCCTTCTGACCCAGATCATTCTGTGATTCTGTGAATATTTCAGACACTGCTGCAGAAGAAGAAGCCTCCCATCCTGGGGCAGAGCAGTTTGATTGTCATTAGCCCACCGTATTTGGGATCTGAAAGGTTTGGACAGCATGGATGTCAGCTTTGCTTCCTTACACAAGTGAATGGGCTGAATATTAGCAGAAGGAAAGGTATGAGAGAGGGTAACTAATACAGCCAGTCTCAGCACATATTCACATTGCTCCTCACTGAAATGTGGGAAAGAGCTACTCAGTACAAGGACAGTGTCGCTAATTGTATGGTCTCATGTACTGAATAGAAAGTAGTAAATTTTCTGATAGGAAGAGTGCACTTATGTCAATGCTTAAATACTTGCCTTTCTGTGGTTGGACAATAGCTGATATATGCAATTTTTCTCACACAGAGAAAACCAAAACCAAATGCAATTACTGGGTGAGTAGCCACTACTTAATTCACAACATTATTTTTTTATGTACAGGGTAATCTGTCAACATGAATTCTATTTCAGGGAATGGAAACACAGTAAAGGAAATAATTTAGAGTATTACAGGGTTTCCTTCCTCCTTTAAATTATAGTTTGCTTTTGTGGTCAGTTGAATTTGCTTGTATTTTCTCTAGATTCAGGGCACAGAGTACTTATAATATCTCTATAACTTTTATTATCTACTTATGTCTATTACTTATATTGTCTACTTATATTATCTCTAGTCCTCATAGTCTGACAGGTTGCTGACTAACAGATGTGTATGTATAATATGGTGTGTATATATGTATGTAAAGAGTTATATATTTTTATATATGAATAGTGACAAATCTTACACATGACAAAAGATGAAAAATAGTCACTCAGAAAAATCTGAAACTCCGTGAAGGAAAAAAAAACCAAAAACACCAAAAATTAAACTTTGTTAGTGTAAAAGAGTTCGTAAAAGCAGCTCAAGAATTTATCTGCATAATAATCTTCAAATGACTGTAAGGTTTACCCTGAATAAATAAGGACCAACAAAAAAAGCCACCAAGGCACGTTTGAACAAGACATCACTGTCTTGTTAAACAAAATACCTGTCCTGAAAGCCTTCAGCTTCATTGACAAAAATACTAGGAAAAATCAAAGCCCACCCAGCTGAAATAATAAGCTGAGAGGACCTGGAGAAGGCTAAAGCCTGACAGGCTGGATGAACAGATGTCTTGAGAAATTACCTGCAGGAACTAGGTAAGTGAGTGAAATGCAGTGGTGCAGTGTGAGTCAGAGGAGCTCACCTGAAAACCTTCATAGAAGCATTTCAGGCACAGTGGGTTGTATTAATGAAGCCTTTTAATGACCATCTCTACACTGTTTTTCTTCTCTCTGTGTGAAGGTCATTTTACTGAAGTGTCATTTGCAAATAGAACTTGCAGGCATATTTTACTTTTGCTTTTCTTTCCCATCTTCTCATTTTGTGTAAAGCTGTGTAACAGTTGGGTGACTCACTAAGTGGAAATGGATGAGAAGAGTGATCTTTTCCCCTCCAAAATGCAAAGTTGGAGGAGTCACTTAAGTGCATTGAAAGAGTTAGTAACGTTGTAGACTAACCACCAGCTGTGAGTTCCTTAAAGATACTTACCTTTACTTAACTACTAAACAGTCAGGCTGGAATAGAAGCAAACAGCACCCTCCACCAAATACCCAAAGTTTGGATGTACCAGTGAAAAATTTTATATTCTCATGGAAACCCTTTCTGTTGCTTTTCAGGGGAAATTAGAAGGGAGTATTCCAATTAAAGTAGGCTCCCCCCCTTTTTTTTTTTTTTGGTTTAATTTCAATGAAGAGATTGTTATCTCTGTAGGGAACAAATTTCCAGAACTTTTCACTCAAAAGAAAGCTACTAATGAAGAATATTTTTTTTTTTCCCTCTAGGAAGACAAGAGAAATAAAAGGTTGATTATTTCATAGCTGCCAGATATCTGGAGAGGGATGCATGCAGGGTGTGTACAGTGTTAAAAGTACCTGAGGCAGGGGGTTGTGTGAAGCACTTCTTTATCCAATATTAGGCCCAGCAGGAGAGAAACAGCTGATTTTCCAGGGCATAGGCCTAGCATTTGGATATCTTTTCAAAAGGAGACACAGCAGGAAGGACACATCTTTTTCTACTTGAAACAGTGGCATGAACTTGAACCTGAAGCACCTGGGGCTCCTGTGTGTTTTGGGTACGTAACACAGTAATGAGACGGTTATGACAAGAATTACTGCTTAGGAGTTAAATAAAAAGCAAGAGTTGGAGCAGAAATTTTCCAAAATAAGAATGGATTAAGAACAGTTCCTATTTTTCTCTGGTGGACTCCTCATCCCTGGAATTGTCCAAGGCCAGGCTGGACAGGGCTTGGAGCAACTCGGTGTAGTGCAAGGTGTCCATGCCTATGGCAGGGGATGGAATGAGATGAATTTGAGATCACTTCCAATTCAAATAATTCTATGATAAATACTATTTTTTTCTGTTCTGGAAGAGAGTGTTTGTAGGTGTGCATTTCTGAACAATCCCCCAGGAAGAAGAATTCAACTGAAGAGCTAAAATAGCCTTTCCACACACATTAACTCCCTTTTTGAGAGGGAATGCAGGACAGAGAACACTTGAGAAGAAACTTCTCTTTACAAGTGCTAGTAGCTTTGCACAGAATGATTTCCTTCATAAGAAATCTCAACCACTTATAATGTATTCTTACATTTTCAAGCACGAGGCAAATGTAGGGAAAGATGCTGCAAAGCAACTGAGGAGATAACTCTCTCCCTGAGACGGAGTTATTATGTATTCCATTAGATAGTGCTGCTCAGCTGAGCTTTTGGAGGTGGAAGGTAAGATAAACAGATGA
Source organism: Corapipo altera (assembly GCF_003945725.1). Lineage (NCBI taxonomy): Eukaryota > Metazoa > Chordata > Aves > Passeriformes > Pipridae > Corapipo > Corapipo altera. The sequence continues at coordinate 3,099,272 of NW_020884939.1, read as the reverse complement.
AGAAAGGCTTGTTTTTAATTAAAGCTATGCACTGCCAATTGAAAGGGTGATCAAATATTGGTTCAGCCTTACCACTGCTGCTTACTTTTAATAGGTACGAGGATATTTGCTAAAGGTGCCAGAAGTGCCCAGCAGAGCAGAGGCTGTGAGCAAAGCCACAGCCACTCATCTCCTTTAAAATCGGATTTGTGCAGACTGACAAGACAAAGACATGAGAAAAACAGTCCAAGAAGTGCAAAGGGACCACGGTATCGAAGCTGAAAACCAAACCTGTTCCTTACTTGAGCAGTGAAACAAGGCCATTTATAAGCAGTATGCTTATTTATTATAAATGCCCAAGCTAAAGATTTTTGGTTTAGTTGAAGTTCAGATTGTCACTTTCATCAGCATTATCTTGCCAAATACTCTCCCAACCTTATTTTAATTTAGGATTTGACACCCGTGATTGCCTTTTTCCCCCCTTCGGAGATTATTCCACAATAAAAGACGCATATTAGGCAATTTATTACACTAATGATTTGCAGAAAAAGCCCAAATTACATTGATAGTGGATTATATCAAACAATAAAAAATCCCACTCATCAGAATTCTCAGTGAACACATAGTTTAGCTGTAGTTAGCTACAGGAAGTTTCCTGGTATTAGTATCCACTTTAGAGACAGACAGGCATTAGTAGGAACCACACTCCCGGTGAAGCCCTCACATTTGTAATTAGGTCTAGTTACCCTTCAGCAGTCATTTTTAGCTCAGCTTGGAAGCAAAGTTTGTGTGATCATGGCATATGGGATTTCCCACCTGATTATTCTACAATCTATCATCTGATACCAACCAAACTGAAAGAGAAGTTGAGATTCAAAAGCATTGAGGTTTGTACAAATTTTATGCAAAATAGGGAGTCAGGTAGAAGAAGCAGCTGGCATCAATGCTCATCATTGATTTAGGAGCTTGGCCTGAAAATAGGAATCCACAGGAAACAGTGTCCTGCACTGCTCCCAGAACTGTTATTCAGTAACTTCAGTAAAGGTAAGATTAAACAAAAAAATTAGATGAGGCTATCAAAACTATTCTTTTGAGTTGGATCAATAACAAGATTCAGTCAGACACAGAAAAAGCTGTTCTATGATAATGAACATAATACACAATACACATTGTCATGGATTTTTTTCTCCAATGACTGCAACTGTTACCTTGGACCTCTGAGTTAACAGCCCGGGCAAAAAGAGAGCTTCTTTTAAATTGATTAAACACAACTGACTTTGTCTTTACATTTATGTAACCTGCACTGCTGAAACTAAGACTTTACATGTTTAATTGGTATTCCTTTCCTTGTTTGGGGAAAAAAAAATGGTCAAAGCCTGCACCTTCCTCTGGTGGTTACTGTGCACACACAGACCTTATCACCCTCACTTGGGTAGGCAATGCCATCCTGCAAAGGTCGAGGACAACAGTCAGGAGTTGAGTAAATGACAAAGGGTTGTATTAGCAGTGACAGCACTGGTGTAACAACATTAAAAGATGGAGCTGCATCTTACTGTGTCTGAAATAGCCCATTACGAGAATGAGCATTTTCAGTGTGTTCCATAGTAGGAAATATTTTATCAGCTATAAAAACAACAGCTTTTGTAAATGATTAAACTCTCAAGCTTCTTTTCAGCGTTTAACAAGCTGTGAACATTGTTTACAGTGTTGAATGTACAGCACCATCACTTTTATCCTCCAGTGTAGCGTCAAAGATACAATATAATTAAATCCCATCTCCTTTTCCTCTCTATCATTGTTAAAGTATGCCACATGAAAAAAATTCATTATAGAAATAATTACCTAGGATAGGGTAAGGTTCAACATCAGCTTGTAGGAAGAACTGCCTATTTCTTTCATGATTATCATTGGCAGAAGCTGAAAACACTTTGATGAGCAGCTGCAGCATTAGAGCAAGGATGTGGGGAAAGAGGTTTCAAAATATAGCCTCTGAGTCAAAGTAAGGCCTGATCTGCATGGGGTGGGTGAATTTTTGAACACAGAATGTGATTTAAGGGGGATGACTTCCCTGGCAGTCATCCCCAAGGTCAGATTGGATGGGGTCCTGGGGTGGTGGAAGGTGTCCCTGCCCATGGCAGGGGGGGCGGAATGAGGTGATCTCTAAGTGCCTTCCAACCCAGACCATTCTGGGATTCTGTGATTCCATAATGACTTCTTTACCTGAAGATGAGTATGACCCTTTTGCCACCAGCACAGCAGTGCACCTGTGGAAGGAACCTGCCCAGCTGGCACATGTGCTCTATGTTAGCAAAGTGCTCTTTGATCAGGTGAGGTATTCACACCTGGAGATTTTGCCATTATGGACCATCACATCCAGATTGGGTACACCCACAGGAATATTTTCCAGTCTAGTCAGGGCCCCATTTTGACAAAGATAATTCTCTGCTGTATGAAAAAACTGACAATTCCTGGTTTCCCTAAATCCTACTCTATTCCCCATCTCAATATATGATCTAGTTGTGAAACAATGAGTAATTTTAATTTCCGTGGATGAATGCATATCACTCACACAGAAAGGCCATAAGGCTGAAGCATATACTGCGAGTGAAAAAAAACCCCAAAGCAAACCACAAACGTTTTAAAAAAATTAATCAAAACCTACAAAAATACCAACAGGACTCTGTGACTAAGACAACAGGCAGAGATTCAAGCTCTCAGATTCCTGCTCTCAGTGCTGGGTGACACCAGTCTTGCCATTTGAGAATGCTGTGCCTGGTTTCCCATCTCTAAAACAAACACATGTATGCCACAAGTGTACGTGGAGAGATCATTTTGAAACCTGCTTCCTTTTCCACTGGTTTCCATGGAAAATTATAATTTTGTTCTGCTAACAGTGCTTATTTTGGTAAGATAAGCAAGCACCGGGAAAAACATAAGAAAATTTAGACAACTGTCTTTTTTGTGTGCACAAAAAGCAGAACGTGTGGGGTAGGGAGGGAAAAAGCAACAGCAAGGCTGATAGGTGAGCTTGGAAAAAGGCACATTTTACTGCAGCCAGCCCTGCCCTGGCTCGTGCCAGTGGGGGCTGAGAAGGCTCTCTCACACCTCCCCACTCCTCTGTATTCCCACACTGTCTGGCACTCAGCTTTCCTCACCTCAGATGAGCTGCTGGCAGCCCAGAGCACCCACCACTCCCCTACACAATGCGTTTCCAGCCGTGGAGAAAGAGGTTCTCTTTCGGTACTTCAGTGATGCCAGCGTGACTTTCCCTTTTTTATCAGCCCCCCAATCGCTATCACGGGTCAGCACTTCCCCAGAAAGAGGCACCTGAGGGTTCAACTGCATATTTACAGGAATTTCACTCTTTTCCGTGAGCAGATCCATTCTGCCTTACTTTAACCATCTATAAATTAAACACTCAATCGAAACTACTCAGAATTGGTTGCTGCTCAATGGAAAGGGTGACTCAACTCACTTGACGTGGAGAGAACAATTTTAATGTGGGATGAACAATCCTTTAGCAAGGTTTTGCTTCCACTGACCGGAGGTTAATTTAAGGCTGTATATTTAATGCAGGTGATGTGGAATACAAAGTGGTTTTCTGGCCGTGCATTTATTATCCTTTTGGATCAGGGGTACAGAATGTTTCAGCTTTAAAATGAAAGAGGGTGCAGTTTAGATTGGACACGAGGAAGAAATTCTTTCCTGTGAGGGTGATGAGGCTCTGGTACAGGTTGCCCAGAGAAGCCATGGCTGTCCCATCCCTGGAAGTGTTCAGGTCCAGGTTGGATGGGGCAACCAGGGAAAAGATTATTCCGTTAAGTGTATAAAACTGGGTAATTTAAAATGTTAAATTCTGATGGCACATCATGGCAGCCACACAGTGCTATTGGAAACAACAGTCTTGAGTTTTGGTAAAAGAGTATTAACGGTGTGTTTAAATTACACATAAGGAAGAAGGTGCAGGAATACCATTACTATTCTGAATACAGTATTTGCTAAGAAAGCAAGAACATCAGAGCAGCTGGATTTAGTGAAGTTATTGGCCATCTAATCCAATGAGATATTCATGGAGACTTTGGCAGGTCTATATGTTAAGGAGACATATGCCTGTCTTGTCTGTCCACGTGTATTTCCCCAGATCTTGCTTCACTCTCCTTTCAAAGCATGGGTCATTCCATTCAGGAACACACATCAATAGTTTGCTAGTGGTAGATCCATGGTAAGAAGTTCTAACTACAGGTAAAGCCAGTAATATCCCACACTGCTACACTGCTCATTTAGTGTGGCAAGTATATGCCATGACAACCACTGATTAATTCATATTTTAATTATATATATTAATATTCATAAAAATATTTTTAAATATATGTTTTCAGGGCAACATGCAGAGCAAGCAAGATTTTTGGAGGCAATGGATGTCAAAGATGACAGAACATCCAAGCACTTAGCCTGCTATTTACATCACAAAAACAACTACTGATGGTTTGAATTCTCTGAGTGTTTCCTCTGTCACTGCTCGGACAAGAGAGACAGAGAGTCACCAACAGGAGACAAAGGGACTTTGCAATGTGTCCCCTTCAGAAGCACTGGTCTGTGTGACATGGATTGCCACACAGCAGGACACTGCCACATCCCCATGGATGCACAGCAGGATCCCCCTCCCTGGCATTTAGCTCAGAGCAGCACCCACCTGAGTCACAGAGGTCTATCTGCTCAAAAAGAGACATGACATTTCTGAGAAACCAAACAAACCCAGGAATGGCAGATGGTGCATATGTGCAGGGAGGGAGGTGGAGGAAGGAGAGCATGGTTTAAAAAAAGTTACTAAAAAATACAGTGGAAAGGGAGAGGGGAATGGAAAGGGAAAAGGGAAAGGGAAAAGGGAAAGGGAAAGGGGAAAGGGAAAGAGAAAGAGAAAGCGAAGGAGAAGGGAAAGGGAAGGAGAAGGGAAAGGGGAGGAGAAGGGAAAGGGAAAGGGAAGGGGAAGGGGAACACTGGAGTGTAATCAGTTTGACTAGAGTGCAACTCTGTGGATTCAGAAAGCAAAAACAGACTCAGAGAGCCAGGTTAAATGGAGTGCCCAGAGATTATGCTCTCGGTGGTTCATATCCATCAGAGAAAGTGTGCATGAGCTGGACTCTCCCAGAAATCTCCATGCAGATTGGCAGCCAAGCCTTCAGCAGGACATGTTACAACTGATGAGCCCAGAGGCAACAGTCACCAGATGACACATATGCCTGGTGAGAGTTGACACACCACCTTCCTCTCTTTCTATTTAAACAGCTGCTCACATTTAAGCAGATGACACCCATTGTCTGTCCTAATGTCCAGACTACACTCAAATCTACTGACAGCATCCAAAGATCCTAGTAGTTACGTGGATTATTTTTTTTTTTTTGGAAGTTACATAACAACAGCAAATCCATCAGTGTCTTTGAGATCACCATAGAAACAGGCTGACAACTCAGTGCAGGAGGAAGAATCCCTGATCTCAGCTTGCAAAAGATGCTGATGTGCCTGGTCAAGCACACAGAGCTCCCTCTCTCATTTCCAGCAGCATGGATTCCTGGTGCTCACTCGCTCCCACCTTTTGGATGCAGGAGTGGATGGACGGTTTCCTACTCCAGGGAGCAGTCCATGACACACCAAATTAAAGATCACAAAATTGAAATAGTTCTGTAAGAAAAAAGACTGCTTTAACTATTTCAGTTACAAACCAGTGGGGTTCCTGTGTATGTGAAGGTGCAGTGGTTGCTGCCCATTTTTGATGCTGCCTGGTACATCTTCAAATGACGTTGGCCATGAGAATAGAGAGAAGGCACACAAGGTATGAGACCTGAAGCTAGAATGGCTCTACTGGAGGGGGCAAAAGGGGAAAAGAAAGGCTTAGTGTTATTTGATGGGACATGTACCTAGAGGGACTTCTTACAGCCCCTCCATTTCTTCAGTTTTGGTGTAGAACTAGAAAAGTTTACATGGGCTTTGTTCTTTTCTGAGGTATCTTCCCAGACAACTACCCTCTTTTCAGTGACCCTCCATCATGTGAAGTAGGAAATGTGTGTGTTTCCACATAATTCTTCAAATTAATACACAACAAACAGATTGATTGAATTAATAATTCATAAGTACCAATTGTACTTGAATGGAAAAGTATTCAACTCTTGCCCTGTTCATTGACCTGAGAATGTATTCCTCAGCTTAAAGTATTTCTCTAAATTCTGATCTGATGACAGCAAATCTTTTAATCACTTTCTCATAATTTTGTGACTTCAGCTTCAAACCATTACAATCCTTCAAAAAGAATTGACATTTAGTCAAACAAAATGATGAATTGCTTTGCTTTGCAGGAAGCTCTCAGATGCTCAATTTATCTCAAGCTTAAAGATTTCTTAGTCAAAAGCTTCTCCCAAAGTGAATTGAGTTTAAATATGTATTTACTCCATAGTTACTGCTCAATACAACTTAAACTCTAGTGAAATACAGAAATATGTTAATGGGTGGTATTAAATGCTAAAGTACAGTAAACTCCATTTCGTTTCATGTTATTTTCCATATTTCAATGTGCAGTCACAAGCTCAGTTTAATTATATTTCACACTGCTATCCTTGAAATGGTAATTTTCTGTACATTTAGTTCTGTAGTCCAAATTTAAGGATATTTTACAATAATTATTAATCTACACTATTAACTATAGCAAAGGTCTGCAGAATTCTTCAGCTTTTTTCCCCCAAATTCTTCTATTATATCTTGTGATTCTTATTCTTGGTTTTTAGGAAAAATTCCTTCTCCCAAGCAGTTGCCCATCCCTGGAACAGGCTGCAGTGGGGGAGTCACCATCTGTGGGGGGATGACTTATAAATGTGGCACTTGGGAATCTGGTTTGGTGGTGGCCATGGCAGTGCTGGGGGAAGAGCTGAACTGGACTGGTCTTTCCCAACCTAAGTGACTCTGTGGTTCTACACTTATCACACTTAATGATACAGTATAAAGTTACAATGCAAACACAGAGGTGTTATTTACTCACATATTTTAATATGTTTGATTTCTTTTAGCAAACCAAAGTGTTTCAGTATTTGTATAATAATTCATTACTACAAAGTAAGAACCTGCTTGATGAAGCTGTACACTGTCCAGTTTTCCCCGACACAAACATTCCTATTTCCCTTTGGAAGGGAGGTCACTGGTCAGTGACCAAGTCATCAGACTTACCCCTTCAGTGTGTTGCTTCACCAGCCCTTTGTCCAGTTGAATGTTTTATTCTGTTACTCCCGGGATTTTCAGAAGAGACACTGGGTCCACCCCTGTGTTTGGGTTTACTATGGATATGTGATACGGAGTCAATGTGAAGTTTGCTGATGAATTCACTGCTCATCATTCCTACCTACTCTGGAAATACAAAGCAAGTTGAAGTAGTGAGAAGTCGTCTCCCCATATAAACAATTCCTACATACAGCCCCGCTGAAGGACAGCTGATACTACTGGTTCTTCATTTCATACTGCAAGGATTATTTAGAAGTTAACAGTACACTAAAATCAGGTACAGCTCCTGATTTTAGTGAGCAATCCTGGGCAGGTCTCCCCACTGCCTGTGGAAGAGCAAACAAGATCCCGAGCTGCAGGTCTACAGGAAGGGGTAAATTCTGAAAGCTGTTGATCCTCACCCATTTCAAACATCTGCAAGCCCAACCTCAGCAATTTAGAACCATGTGTTTTAACAACTGAACATACATGTTTCACTGCTGAAATAAGTAATCCTTAGGAAGGTGCAAAAGTTAATCTACTCCAGTTATGAGAACAGCAACAAGTTCATCAATCAGACAGATCTTACTGCAGCAAAAGCCCAACCTCCATAAACACATTCAGAAAGACGATTTTTGGCTTTTGCCTTTAGATATTTTTGATATGAAATAAAATAAAACAACCATATAAACATGAAATTATGTCATTGCTCACACAGCTCAAGGAACAACTGCATTTTTGACAGGAAAAAACACTTGAAACCACATGACATATACGGAGCTTTCCTGAGAAACAATCTCCTTTTTGGAGGGTATAGAGATGGGGGAAAATTGGTGAGAACAGGATAAAATGGTGGGGGTGGGGGAGGAACAGTTCAGTGGTAATGACGACTTGTGTTATGTTTCCTCTACAGAAAGATGGGAAAAATGTATTTGCTGATGCTTGTGGTAAACACTTTCTATTCAATTCATTCTACTACATTCACCTACACTCAATTTGTTTCTCTATACATCTTCATACACGACTATGAATATTGGGCATAAAAATTATACTAGTCTTAGCCAAAGAACAGCAGTAATGCTCTGCTATAATGTTCATCTCTCACCCTATATGGCTTACCAGCTTCACAAACTGACTACGTGTGCTTTAATGAAATACTTCTCAAATTTATCTTATTTTGCCTGCCATCAATTACACTGAATTATGACTGATTCTTGTAATAGAGGCTGATCTTTTTTTTCTTTCTTTCCACTTAAAACAGGACTTGTGAGGGGTGCTCACAGGCAATTCAAAACACAACATTAGCCTTGCTGTCCTCTGCATCTTTGCAGAATTATTTCTGTATTTTCTTAGCGTGGATTTCACGTTCCAAACAAAGGCTTTTGACTGTCACTGACAATAAAATCTTAACTTTCTCTGCATTGCTTTCCATTCCCTAATGAATCCAAGATCTAATTTTTGTTTTTCTGCTACTGTAGATGTATTCTGGAGAGATTTTCACTTTGCTGCTTTACCAGTGACAATGAGAATTTCTTTTTCTCAGAGGAACGGGAAAGTTTAAAACTCAGCAGCATGAGAGGTTTGGATTGTTGTTGCCAGTATGCATTACCTTTAAATTTATGCAAGCCAAATCTCATATGCCAAGTTTTCAAAATTAATCTAGAGTCTCTCATGATCCCCTGTGGTTTGCACAAACTGAAATTTTATGGGCCAAACTCTTGAAAAAATGCCTCTGGATTTGTTTTCAACTCTGACACATGCAAAAAAGGATCTGCAGATACCAACCATTTTGTTTCCAAATCAGTGTGCCCACCTTCCTTTTGTGTGTGATAACCCTGAGAAGCCACAGAGCTTAACACTGGCAAGCTGTGAGCCCCCTCAAACATGACAGCACTCTCCACAACACAAGTATTCCACACAGTTTGGGAAGGGATAACAACATTAAAGCAACTTTTCCATTGCCATCATCAAGTTGTCTGTATTTTCTGTTTGAAGGAACTCTTTTTGGAAAGCTTTTGTTTTCTCAATCTTGACAGATTCATCCATACCACTCAATGAGAGGGCCAAGGAGTGAACACAGCACCATGGTCACGGTTGAGCAATTGACCGATTTGTGAAATCAGAGAATCATTAAGGTTGGAAAAGACCCATAAGATCGTAAAGTGCAACCGTCAATCCAGCACCACCATCATGTTCTCCACCAAACCATGTCCCCGAGTGCCACATCTACAGGTTTTGGGCACCTTCAGGGATGGTGACTCTGTCGTGGCCCTGGGCAACCTGTTCCAATACCTGACCACCCATTTGGTGAGGAAATTTTTCCCTCTATCCAACCTGAGCCTCCCCTGGCACAGCTGGAGGCTGTTCCCTCTCCT
>NW_020884939.1:3023447-3089576 GCF_003945725.1 Corapipo altera | reverse complement strand
GGGTCTCTCCTGTTGAGGGCCCAGAACTGGGCCCAGCCCTCGAGGTCCCTCAGCGGTGCCAGCACAGGGACGGGCACTGCCCTGGGCCTCTGCCCACATTATTGCTGATACAAACCAGGGTGCCACTGACTTTCTTGCCCACCTGGGCTCACGTTCAGAGTCAGCAGTTCATTGTCCCTCTCCCTGCTACAGGCTGTTCCAACTACCTGTTGTTTGGGGGCCAAGAGGATGGTGCCAATCTCTGTTCAGCGGTGCCCAGTGACAGGACAAGGAGCAATGGCCCTAAACTAAAACACAAGAAATTCCACCCCAATATGAGGAAGAACTTTCCATGGACGATGGCATAGCTCTGAAACAGCTGCCCAGGGAGGGTGTGGAGTTCCCCTCTCTGGACATGTGCATAATCCATATAGACATGTTTCTGTGTCACCTGCTCCAGGTGACCCTGCCTGGGCAGGGGGCTTGGACTGGAGGATTTTCAGAGGTCCCTTCCAATCCCAACTATTCTATAGTTCTGCGACCTCTACAGAATGCCTGGGCAAACTGGTGTTTTAGTTTCCTTATGGATCACTCCTAAAAGATGATATGGGCAGAAATGTGTGTGGTTTAGGTACCTCTGCCCTGCACAGTCCTCTTGGTGTTGTGCTGTAAGAACACCCTAGCAGACTCCAATATGTATCTTGCAGTGTTGCAGACATTGAATTGAAACTCATTAAATAATAATAACGATTACCTTGGAACCACATGGGGAGAGCCAAGGTGAAATTCAGTGCACCATGGACATGGATAGTTTGCTCTAGAGGCTTCTACGTAGCACAGAGGCAAACCACTTTGTGCCTGTCAGGCTGTGATTCAGGAATCAGTCCCTCATCCATCCTAATTTGCTACAGTTAGTATCTGCACAGAAACCTTTCTTTAAAAAAGTTAAATACTCCCCGATATTTTATAAAACCCACTTTGAATAAAAAAAGAATCATTTTCCTGTGATAAAGAAATAATCCAAATAATTCCTTCAAACATTCTTTTAAGACTGAAAATAGAATTTGACAATCACTCAAGAGAATGTATTTTGACATAAGTTTTGAGCATTTATCTCTTAATACACTTCAGAGATATAAGAATTCTCCTAAACAAAGATACATTTTTATATACAGGAAAGTTACAGTACTCTTTACAATTGGAGTGTTACAATTTCTGTATTAGAAGAATAAAAAAAATATTTCAGTGATTCAAACCCCCATGAAAGTCAAGAAGCATTTCCAGTTTTAGATGGGGAACCAGAGTGAATATTATTTTGTCCAAGACCTTCACCAAAGCATGTAATTTACACTGTTCAGTCTCCCTCATTAAGCCCAGCATTACTCTCTTTGCCAGCTTCTTGAGAGGATGCTCCCAGTACAGTCCAGCTTCTCCAACAAGTGAGAACTACAAAATATAAGGACTGTGAAAGGTAGCAGTGAAAGGGTTATTTTTTCCTAAGTTATTCATGCAAAGAAGGCAATTTTCTGTACAAAGAAGCCTTGCAATCAGTTGTTTACAGTCAGATATAAAACTTAATACAAGACAGTCACAGTTATGGTTTTCTCTCACACGTTAATGATTTCTAAGTCCTTTTCTTTCACAAGCTTCCCTTAATACTGCTTACAGTTAACATCAAAAAACTGTGGTGCTGTTCAGTATTGACTTGAGTGACATTTTACTCTAAGTGTGCCCATTTTTCTGTCCAATTTGGACTCTTAAATTGGGTACTGAAAGAAAGGTACTGGGTGAGCTAGGCCCACTGTGTTCCTTGACATTCACTGCTCGGGCATTGCAGTTCCCCAAGCCCTGTTACCAGTCTTGGCCCCTCATGACACCTCCCTTTGCTTCATGTGAGCATTTGCTGTCATCTCCATTCCATTTGATGATGCAGATAATTTCTTAAATAAATCTAACAGTGAACTTGTAATTTGAATAATGTAAGAATAACACTCTGCAGGGTAGGATTTGCATCAGGTTTTTATGCAAATATCTGTAAGTATTTAAGCCTTCCAAACACTCATACATTTTAGGTTCCTGTTTTTTTCACTTAATAAATATTCTCCACTGGACTATTTAGAGATCACCTACAAGCAACTTTGTTTGCAGAGTAAGTTAATTAATACAGTTAATACAGCAGGGCACGGGGTGAAACTTCTTTTATCTGCTCTAAATGCATACAAGGGACTGCTAGTGTTGAAAACCAAGGCAAAGCAGCTAAGGTTCATGAAGCTTTCAGATGAACCTCCAGCAAATTTTCAGTGAACTTGGGCTGATATAATATTCACCCTTAAGCAATGTGAAAGCAGACAGTAGTCTGAATCACTTCAAACTACTGCTATGTGAAAAAATAATTTTAAAGTTCACCTCTAGTTAAGAATTCCAGGTTAACACACAAACAAATAAACAAACAAAACACATTAAAAAGAGCAGATTAGCCAATCCTTCCCAAACCCTGATTTTTTTCAATTCCATGCATTTTATTAACAGCAATAAAAATTTGGAAGGGCCAACCGTCTCCATGACATCCAGGTCATGAAGAAAGCCCTGGTTCAAAGGCCCTTTTAAGGCTGTGGAGTAAGGATTGAAACACTGACCTTCTGCTTCCTAGACAAGTGCCCTACATCCCTGGCAGGAGTTTAACTGGAGAGGACTTTCGATTTGTCTTGTTAAAGGTGCTCCAAGATTAGGCTGCATAAACGGGTATGGTAATAACTGCCCTGTAGGATAGTCAGCACACCCAATTAGGAGACTGATATCTTGATTACAGCCCCTGTTCCACTGACTAATCCTTTACAGATATTTAGAGCAATTGGTAAACAAACAAAGAAATAATGATACCAGGGGAATTTGCAGTATTTATAGCTCAGTCTGATACATATAACTAAATTAGAGAAAATAGTATCGATCGCTGATTCATTCAGGGCTTTATTCTGCACACTAAACACTAAACCAGTGCAGGCACAGGGAACTCATTAACAGTGATTTTCTTGAGGCTCTTTGGCACTTGCTGCAGTGTTACTGTGAGAGTAACACACACCTGATATACTCTTAGAAAATTAGCATAAGCTGGAAATGCAGTTTTGCACTTCTTCCTCTCCTGCCTCTCTGAGCTTTGGTTCCTGTTAATTCTGGAGGAGCAGCCTTTGGAGAACATGGCAATGGAATGCAGCAAAATGGCTGTGTGAGCATCCTTCAACTCCAGCAATGCTGCCTGACAGGCCAGCAACACCTCTTACAATTCCAGTCCAAAGAATCCTATTAACTTCTCTGACAGAAACTACCAAAGCTAACATTTCTCTTGGTTTCACAGTACAATGGAGGTGTTAGGGGACCTCCAGAATGGTCCAACAAAACATTCCCTTTCAAGAGGCACAGACAAAGACCCCATGGGAGTACTGCTGGCTCTAAAAGCTCCCTTCATATGCAAATAAAAAGGAGAAATATTTCTATAAGGCTGCAGGCCATACAGTGTCTCCAGTTATGGGAAATTCATTTTAAAGAATATGGATTGTAGGCAGCCATCCAAAGCCACATATAGAAACATCTGATGTAAGTCTGGGCTGCAAGACCCAGTATTCTTTCAGAATAAGAAAGCTCAACAGTTTTTTAGCTGAGTATAGAGAAAAAACACAAGATAAATGAGGTGCTGATACTGAAAACTCAAGAAATACCCTCATTTGTTTATTTATAAAACAAAACGGCATCTAAAAGACAACTCAGTTATCGTTTGCTGAGGATGTGAAAAACGCTTTTTTAGGGATTTGTCTATTGCGAATAAAAATTTCACCTGCTTCTGTCCTTAACTTAAAAAGGGCATCAGCTGCAGGGAGGGCAGCACCAGGAACAGCTCCTTTGCAGTCTGTGGTATTTGCTCTCATTGAAACCTCTCCTGGGAGTTGTTTATAAAACTGGAGAGCAAGCCAAGGGAGCTCATAGTAAACACACAATGGCAAAGCCCTTTCAGAAATGAAGGAATGAATGAACAAGTAAGCAAATTACTTGTTATGGTATACACAAAATTTTTGAACACTGAAGGCTTACCCTGAAAGCAATTCCAACAGAAACATATTTTTTTACTGCTACAGCTCATACTAATCTCAACAAATCAAAAGGAGGTGAGCACTGTCAGAAACTGAAACCCATTTTTACAGACCCTCACAGATCTCTAAAATTATTGCCTTATGGCAATTGCAAAATCAAGTTGTTTTTTCTTTTCCTTTTTTTGACTGATTGTGAGTGGGCATTATATTAATTAATCCCATACTGATTTCGGGGATAATGATGCACTAGCTATCCCCCACTATCACTAGCTATAAGCAGAACTCTGCTTATCTAATGTCTCTGATTCCAGTGCACTAAAATGCCAAATCTCTGGTCTAATGACTTTTAGTCATACAGGGAATCAGTAGGTGTTCCTTCACAGTATCTCTATTATTGAATTCTATTTCTCTAGACAGAAACAGTATGGGTTCAGACTGTACTGTTGTTTCACTACCCAAACCCCCAACTTAAACTAAGCAAAATAATGGTCAATGAACTAAAAGCCGTGTAAACCAACACTGTCCATGCTCCCCATCCTGCAGCCTCCTCACACACAGACCCACAGAGCACATGGTGGGAGAGCACACTCAGATAGAACCCCATCAAAGAACCTCACACTTATCCCCCAGAAGTATCTGAAATCCTGACTTTTCTAAAAAGGAGAACATTTTGTATCCTTTGCTCAGTCACCACTGTTAGCGTGGTTTTTTGTGAAACAAGGGTGTTTGAATTGCTCTGAACCTCATTCAGTGGGGCACCCTACCAGGTGCTGAGGGCATTGGGGGCCCTGGGGGTGCATGGAGCCCTAAATGATAGCAGCACACAAGGCTAATTTTCTTGCCATTAGACCCCAAAAGCAGTTAGCTTTCCCGGGGAAACAGTATGACTTTTCTTGCATTTAATATCTAAAATGTGATTTAAATGTTAATAATTAATGTCAGACTACTTTTAATTTCTATTAGTGAAAGCATATGCTGCAGTCTGCTCCATTTCCAGTGGGAAGAAAACCGTGGGCACTGTAGTCTTTTGTTATTAAAGCATTACAGCAGCAGCGTGAGTCTGTGCAGATGTTAATTTGTCATAATTTCCTTGTAGGATAATATTTACAGTATTTCAGATTATATGTATATGATCAGCATTTTGTACTCACTTGGCAGTTTTATCTGAACATCTGCTTTCATGGCTCGTGTTCACAAAGGCCTGGTTCTTTCTGTGCTGGTATGAAGACTAATCCTGCTGGTGTGATGGATGTGTCACATTTGCTGCTCACAGTCACACTAGAAACTTCCACAGCATTTGTTCTTTATGACAGATACACCATTGCAACTCAGAGGGAGTTGCAGTGGAAAGCCTTTGGGCAAGCCAGGAGTGCCAAGATCTTTACTTAATGATGATCACCACTGTTTTTAAGAAACATTTTAAGACATATCAAAACAGCATCCTAGAAAAGTATTTCATGGGGGAAGGGAAGGTGAAGGAAATCATGAAGTCACAAGGAGATGGAGCCAATGACTCTGCTACATCATGCACATTTTTTTTCTGCTCCCTCTCTTTTCTGAAATCCAATGGAGCACAGCCACTCAAAAACAGAAAAGTTGACACAGGAAAAATAATAAGGTAAAAAAAAAAAAAAAAGAACCTGAACAGACAAAGAGACCAAGGGAAAATGATTAAAAAACCCCACAGCTTTCAGAAACACTTAGCAATTTTAATGTATCATAAAAGAAACTGGCAAAATACATCTCAAAGAGCATAAAAGAGAAAAAAGAACAATATATCCAGCACTATCATAGAAAGTGAAACAAAAATGTTCACTCTAACAGCCACATCTATACTTTCACAAAAGAGAGACGAGAGGATGCCACACATGGATTTTAGACCAAGCTGTTTCTGTGTATACAAAATGCAGCGTCTAAAAGGGATGGAACCTTGGAGGTGCCTGAAAAGCCACTTGGCCCATGCCCCTGCTCTGAGACTGAACCATCAAAATTTCTCCAGGGGAATGTTGTGTATCCTGTTGCTAAAAATTTTGCTGAAGACTTTTTTTCTCAGTGAAGAAGTAATGAAGATCTTACCACCTGCCTTTCAAGCCTACTCCAGTGTTACGTTACTCCTTGCCAATCAAAGTTTTTTCCCCATGTCAAACTTATATCATGTTTGCTGTGTTTTCTTGATTGGTAATCTGACGTGCTGTGGCCACTGAGAACAGATGACACCATTTCCAGCAAACATTTACATCCTTGATGACTTATAATGGCTTTTGTCAGCCCACTCCTGACTAAACAAACCCTTCTTCTAAACTTGTTGCACTTCTGCGCTTTCTCCTTTGTTTTTTCCCAGTGCCTCGCATTCCCTGTTGTGCAGTGCCCAAACCAGAGCTCCACCTGACGTCCCACCAACCCTGTGAGCAGCACAGAAAGATCATGTCACACCATGCAGATTGCACAGTCCTGGCTGAGCAGCCCATTGGGATATTTGCCTCTCCTAGGAAAGGCTGGCATTGCTGAGTTATGATTCATTAAACCCTCCAAATTCTTTTCTGTGTATTTGTAGCTTGCTGGTTTTCCCCTCGCCTGACTTAGAGCAGATGAATACTCCTGCCCAGGTGTAATAGCTTACACTTCGCACTGAATCCTATTCTCATTTAAGGCCAGACAGTTTGTCAAACTTGTCAGCTTCCTTTTAATCTTTTATTATTTTGTAAAATCAAGAATTTTAATCTCGTACCCCTTTAAACCAGTATTATCTGCAACCATGTAACAGTGCTAGCTATTCCAGCATACCATCATTCAGGAAAATGATCCAAGACTAGACTTTGAAGGAATCATACTTATTAAGAACCCTTGCATTTTAAAAGAGAACCACAGACAGCGGCTCCAAGTACAGACACTGCATATCCATCTTATATTAATGTATCTATGTTCCTTTATTCTCCTTATGGGAATGCCGAATGCCAAATGCAAAAGCTCCATCTCTGCTGGAATCTAGGCATCTATTTGATTTTCCTCTAGGAAGGCCTTCTGCATTAGCATTGGTAGAATTCAGATTGATGTGATTTCATCTGAATTTAGTTTTGAAAAAACTATGCTGCCTCATTGATCACCTATCAGAGGTTAATTGTCTCAGAGGTGCTCACAAATACCTCATCTGGACCAGTATTTTTTCTCCTGCTCATCCATTCCCTTCTTTTATGTCTGTCACTAGACTACCAACATATCTGTTTACTTGGATCCCACTCATCCTAGTTAAGATTTCAAATACACTTACTAATGGATCTGAGATTAACAGTAGGGTAGCTGTGATAGTGGGCAGTTGGACCCTTTTGCAGAGCTCATAGATGTTTCTCTCTCTGAAGCAAAGATCTACAAATACTGGAGAAAAGACTGAATACACTTCAAAGTACCCTCAAGACTTCACAGGCCCCAGACAAACCAGCCCAGCAGAAGGCAAGAAAAATCAGCATAAACTTTAAAAAACTCTCCAGTTTAATCAGAGATGCTCCAGCCAAGACATTACTGAAGACTTTTTCAGATTGGAACCAATAAATTTCTGAATTAGCCTTTGAAACAGGCAAATTTACACAACAACATTCAGCTGAGCTCTCAGAAAACCTGTCCAGCAGATGCTTTGAGAAAAATAAATAATCAAACAATTGATTGTTTACAGGAAACTCTTCTGCTGTCTGAGCCAAAAATTTAAACGGTTCTGATGGCCAGAAAACACCAGAATATTTGGTGTCACAGAGGATATTCTGCTCAGGACTGCAGGAAACTGCAGAAACATGTTCCTGACACTGCATCCATCGACAAAGTGATGCTTGGATAACATGAGTGGGAGGAAAAATCTGATCAATTTTCCAAAACTTTTACAAGATGATAGACTTGCTGGAAACCAACTATCACGTACCGTGGGAGTCTGTGTGCTACTGAAAGGGATTTCATGAGCTGACAAGTGGGAAATGAAGTGTCCAGCCCTGGGTCCTGCAAACCTGCACTGCACACACCCAGAGGCACAGCACAGCCACAAACCTGGCTCTGCCTAACTGATTATCTTTTTGCTGGAAGAGACACGCAGGCTGAACAATGGTTTATCTCCTGTCATTTGTATTTCATAACACAGCCTTGAAACAAATCACCTTCCTCACACATCCAGCAAGGCAGAAGGACTGCCAAAATAAAGTGTGGGAAAGCAGTTTCACAGCATCATTACAGAGAACACATCACCTTTGGAAACCACTTCGTATGCAACTACATCATACACCATAAAACAAATCAGTAACTCCATCTCTAAGAAGAAAGGTATCTGTAATCCAACATTTACCTCAATAAAGGATAATACTGATTCTACACACCTGTGAAGTCAGTGCACCATAAATCACTATTAGAGCTTTCCCTTTTCAAAGAGAAAGAATATTATATCTATGAATTAACTTCAGAGAAATGCTGACTTAATGAGTGAATCATAGTATCTGTTAACTTCAAATAATTTCAAATATGTCAGAGACCCTGACATATTGAATATCTACAATAAGGTAAAATTTGACATCATACGCTGTAGAGAGTCATCTAATATTGTCAGAAGGCTTGAAATACTTATGTTTGAGTAGAAAGGTGAGAAGGTTGGTTGAATTATCTGAAGTAAGATGTAATGCTCAACCTCGTTACAGGTTTTGAAGCTCTCTGCATGCTGAGGAACAAACTCTTCTCTGCAGCCTCTCACTCAGTTGAAATAACTGGAAGAAACTCAAACTAATTACCACAGGTGAGCCTGGATCTCTGTTCCAGGAATAACATCCTGCCACTGGCACCACTGCTTGTACATTTTGCTTCACTTCCTCTGACACCACTGAGAGGTGTGATGGGCTCACTGTCTTTGGATGATAGACTGACAAACCACAGGGAAACCTGCACTTTGGTAGCACCGTGGGCTGGAGTTAAAAGCTTTCCCAAATAGCAGCAGTGGCCTTCTATTCAATGCAATTTAACAGCAAAATCCACAAAGCGTTTCCACGCAGTCTCCGGCATGTGAAAATTCAGTATATAAATGACTACAAAGTACCACCTGCTTCCTGCATGGCAGACTAATACAGACAGATAGTTTGAAAAGAAAAAATTCACAGTCAGGTTTGTCTGCGGTGTTCTGAAACTTGTCACAGCACTGAAGGAAAGAGCCTGACTCTCAGTTGTTAGTTCAGCCCACCACACCTGAGGTATTCACAGAAGAGGAAACAGGGTGGGAATACCAGGACAAACTATCCAATGTCTGGTTTGGAAAGAAAAGCATCATGTGACAAACACAGGCACAAAGGGTAATGTTCCATCTGCGGTAACTTACAGAGCTCAACCCCAGGGGAAATAACAAAGAATCATTTCAGCTTTACACAAGTCCAATTCAATGCTATTTGGAACACGATGATAACAATTTATTCTTGTGAAAATTATAAAGCATTAAACCTGTATGTCAGAGTCAGGCCAGTTTCAGCACTACAACATTGCCTTTGGCAGCTTCCTACAGTAAGGGCAGGAAAAAGCTGATGTCCCTGTTTTTTACTGTAGTGAAATGAAACAAGAAATAGAGACAGGAGAAAAAGAACACATTTTCACCTTTTTCAGGCATACTGTAGGGGAAAAAGCCTGTGCAGAAGTGGTCTGTGCCCCCAAATTAGCCCTCTCTAAAGTCACAGGTAAGAACTAGCCATACAATGAAGGGGAAGATACATTAAGAAACATGATCTTTAATGCATGAATAAATATGCCACCCGAAATATCTCTGAGTTATACAGTAACTTCATTATGACAAAGAATAAAATCAAATGCAGCAAAAGACCCTAGAAAAGTCAAGTCTGCTGAGGACCCAAAGACTGAATACAAAGATTTCCCTGGAGAGTCCTCACAATAGGCAGTAAATGCTGAATACATCCCAAATCCCCAGTGTTTTGGGGATGAATTCTTGGGCTACAGCTCCGGGCTTGTGACTCAGTCACCTTTCCTTGTGGAGGAAAAGGTGCATTTAGAGGACATAAGATGACAAACCAGAATATTCTCTTGACTCAGCAGATTCAGCACCTTGGCCCATGTGTTTTGCACTGTCTCAGAGCAACTCAGCTTCCAGGGTCAAAGGCATGGGGTACTTATTGCTCAGAGATTTTTCTCTCTGTGGATGCCCAGTGTTTGCATAGTGATTATCTCCTTCCTCTCTTAGGCACAGCCTTGTAGCAATGATCTATGTCTTCACTTTTTGTCACTTCAGGATCTTTTTCCACATTTCCTCCTTTGACACACAGTCATTTCCAGTGTAATCACAGTAATACCAACAGAACAAGACATCCACAAAAACAGCACAGAGACATTTAACAGTATTTAACATGTATGATGCTACATGGATCTATTTGTTGATTTATGATAACCACGTATCATAAGTGATGATTTTTACCTCATTCTGTTGTCATGTTCATTCAGAACACAATACTTGTCCCTGTGTTTTCTTGCTGGAGTATCCATCACAGGCACTGATTTCACCAGGTGTTTGTAAAGCTACCTGACCTGAAAGACAATATTACTATAAGCTGCCACGATCAAAACACCTGAAAACCTCAGGAAAAATTAATGAACAGTCTCTGCAGGGTACTCTTCATCTTACAGAACAGATCTCAGTTATAGAGAGCTCAGGGGTGGATTGAATTTCACTGAACACTACCGGGTAAGATTTAGACATCCACCCCAAGCCAATTATTAAAGCTTCCACAAAAGCTAATGAAGGGAATGTGCTTCCAAAGGCCACTTAATTACATTCCAAAATGCCTAACAGAGGTAGGATGCACTACCTGCTGGAGGCCAGTCTCTCCCTCTTAGGAAATTTTAGGAGACCCAAGTGAAAGTTTATGCTTCATGCCTTATTTCTGCATACAGTGCAATCCCCCACCTATTTTGGGACATTTGAGCAGATTTTCCACACTTGAAGCACATGATCATTCTTCCTTTCTCCAGGAAAGAAACAACCCTTCAGTTGTACGCAGGGTACAGCAAAGAGAGGTGCCAATCCCAACCCAGCTTATGAAACTTTTCACTGGAGCCCTTATGATGAAAAATTGTAGGCAAGAAAGAAAATTCTAAGGTGCAGCATGACTGGCAATTTTAGAGAATTCCCCTTTTTCCACTGGATAAATGGGTGACTTGGCCAGTTAGCAGATGTGCAGATGTCAGCCTGACTATTTCCTGGTGTGGCAGCAGCAGGCAGGATGCCAGGATGCTTAATGTTGACATTCTCTGTATGTGACATCTTTGAGGATGAGACGTTAGCTGGGGAGGGAGACACCACGAATATCTGCTCATCAACACTGCTGAACAACAGGAAGCCTTGGAAATCACAATGGAGCTCATGAATAACCAGAGAGCACAACACAAACCTGTTCTGGATTTCCCAGGTTTAGCACCAGGGCCAGTACAAAAGAACACAAAGCACAGAAAAGCTCCTGCATAGGTGTTTATTCATAGGTTGGAGCTTTTTCTGATATAGTCCACACTTCAGGAGTACAGCATCATCCTCAGCCAGAGTTTGTAGACAAGTAAATTGTACTATTAAAAAGTTTACTAGTTGTTTTCTTCCTACTAAATCACATTCCTCCCTATCCCTCTTTTCTCCCTCAATTATTTTTGCTCATACTTTTTCAGTGTTAGAACACTCCAAATTTGCATAATAAAATTTTATCTCACTCCTATTCTTTTTCTAGAAACTTTTCTACCCTCATTTATCCCACATAACAATGACACAATGACATGCCTCAACCTTTGAAAAAGGAATTTAAAGCATTCTGTGCAGCTTGTAAAATTTAACTCACTTGTGCACCCAAAAGCTTGAACTTGGAGGCCCCTCAGTAGGAGAGGCAAACACAATTGTTAAATATCAGAGAATCACAGAACTGTTTGAGTTGGAAGGGACCTTAAAACCCACCTTGTTCCACCCCTTGCCATGGGCAGGGACACCTTCCACTAGACCAGTGGCACATGTGACAACTTTGTGTTAGTTCCCAAGGAAGCCCTAGGTCCTGCTCTTCAGAGGATCTCTCCTGAAAGTTTTGGCTTCATTGCTCCAACATAACTCAGGTGCTGAAGGGGGAGGCAGGAAGAGGGACCAGGCATACACTCATACTCCTCATTACTGTGGGGGTTAGGGCTTGCCTGAAGTGTAAAGGGTTTAACTGCAGGAATTAACTAACTGCAGACAAGTGAGGCTGTTGTGGACCTACTGGAAGGAAAGCTGTTGTTTCAGGTTGCTTTTTCTCTTAGAGAAACAAAGAGCAGAAAAAAAGTGTCTCGAAAACAGATGAGGAGGGTTATGCAATCTCCTATGAGAAATCTAAAGGAAGATTGTGTTCACGCTTTCTGTGGTATGGAGTCATGTAAAGTGTGACTCCAGGAATTTAATATTGCTCTTGTAAGGGTCAACAACGCATTGACTGGTAATTAGACGAGGTTGCATTAAATATATGCAACGGAAAATTAAGTATTTAATTTTCTTACATGCATATATATTTCTTAACTTTCTTAAAATTGTCTTCCCTTTTTAATAGAAGGATATTTTCAGTGTTCCCTCCTCACTTACAGATCGAATTTTTTATCATCTAAAGCAAGTAACATGCAGCTGAGCGAAATTGGTGTGCTGCTCATGAAGAAAATCTAACCTGAATAGCTTTTCAGAGAGCTTAAGCAACATCTTGGAATCGATTGATTTGAATACACAACTCACAAACTCTTAGAATGCCTATTTTATATCTCTCACCCACGCTGCACAAGCTACAAACATCTCCAGACACTTTGGCATTTTCTTAAACCCCAGTGACAAAGAGCATGCTACATGAAGAAACAACTGCCATGCCAGCATTCCCCTTTCATTCCACATACTCTGGAACACCATGTTAAAAGGGAAGAAAAAAATCAGGATTCAGAAAACTTATAAAAAGGTCAGGTCTGTGCTTCTACCTGAGCTGCGGTGGAGGCTGAATCCCAGAGAGGTGTACCCTCCACAGAAATGGCTCAGGCCCTAAATCTGGTATTAAAAGGAAATTTTGAGTGTATCATCCAATTTTAGTTGTTTTAACAGGACACATGGAATGAGCCAATATTTGAAGAATCCGCACCAAAGCTGTGTAGAGTTTTAAAAACCAAGGACATACTAAAGACAGCCTGAAGTAATTAGGAAACTAATATGTTCTGTGGCCTTTACCGGGGGCCAGGATTAAACTATTAATCTAGCTCTGGGGTAGCTGGCTGGCACATGAGGCATTTTTACAACTGGTACTTAGGAGAGATTTCCCAATGATGTCTGCAACATACCTATATTACACCACACACAGCAGGTAAACAATTTATTCTTCATAGCTGGCTGTCACGCTGCTGCAGTCATAATGAGATAGAGATCCATTTACTAAATGGGGGATGTGATAGAAGGAATACAAACTTGGACAATGTAAATTTTGAGGGTGACATTAGAATATTGATAACTTCACAAACCTGGAGGCGTATGAACAATATTTACCCAAATCAGAACCTTACAGATGCTGGGTTTTGTTTCTGTTTTCTGGTATAAATCTGTAGCTGAGTCAAACTCTCTACAATATTCAATGCCCCTCGGTATAAAAAGAAGATAAAGCGATAAATAAGGAGCAAGACCTTCTGTGGACAGTTTGTGCACCCTACTGAAGGAGGATGATACACTGACAGGTATTAAATCTTGTATTCCAAACACAGCCACTAGCTCCAGGACCCTACACAGTTCTCCTGATCAGAAACTAGTAAGAAGCTAGTAAGAAGCATCAGGAAAGGATCACTTCATACTTGCCCTACCTCTTAATGCTGTTTATTTAAGGTTCTTCTGAGGATGTAGAGTCTCAGTTAAAGCAAATACACCCAACTCTTGGAAGAACCCAAAACTTGGTCTCCTCTCTTCTACATATATTAGGTTCACTTTAAAACTACAAAGGAAAAAACATAACCAAGAGTAGGTGATATTACATTATATTACAACTTAACAAGTCTAAATCTTTTTCAGATCAAAGCTGTCACGTATATGCACAGAAAAGGCACTCCTGGCATTTACTTGGATATGTTCAAATTTTCCAGGAGTGTTTTGTCTGATGGATACATTACAATTAAGCTAATCAGAACACATTGCAATTGTAAGAAACCTTGGTCCTATACAGCAATCAAAATTTTCCCAAGCATTTTCAAGCTCTTTCCACAAGCTGTTTCTGATGATGGCATAGTGCATGAGGGAAATACACACTCTTTTGTGTCCCATCTGAAGAGCAAGTTTCCCCCACATATAATGTCTATGAAAACTGTATTAGCTTTGGGCAATTTTCCCCCCATTTTAAACAGTCAAGAAAAACTGTATCCTTTCCCAGCTGGAGCTGAGTCCCAGCAGAGCTCTATCAAGCAGTGTGACTATTTTTAGGCCAAAAATGAATCACCAGCAGGAGGACAAGACAAAACGCTGAAGCACACATTCCAGGTAGTTGAACTATAGAACAATTTCTATTCGGTAATTTGGTTATTTCTGGAAGAAATGCACCACATAAGCAGCAGGTGCGTATGCTAATAGAATGACATCATGTTTTAATTAAGCCATATTTCCTACAGAGTAATTACATATGTTGTTTACTCAACTTTTAAAAAGACCATTAAAAAAACCCCTGCAATCACGTTCATTCCCTGGCTAAAAATAAAAGATCTCAAGAAGTTAAAACATGGGAAAATGTAGTGAACACACTTAATAGATCCCAATAAACACTTGCTACGCACAGTTCCGTATAGGAGCTTCTGTAACAGATGGTGTTATCTGAATTCCTATCAAAAACTGTCCTGTCTGATTCTACTGAGTGTAATGTGTGATGAGATATTTTACATTGATCACCACGGCTGTACGAAAACTAAGAGTTTAGAGGTTTAGGTTAGATATGAGGAAAAATTTCTTCATGGAAAGACTTGTAAAGCATTGGGAGAGACTGCCCAGGGCAGTGATGGCATCCCCATCCCTGGAAGTGTTCAAAAAACATATGGATGTGACACCTGGGGACATGGGTTAGTGGTGAACATAGTGGTGGCGCTGGACTGATGGTTGGACTTGACCATCTTAAAGGTCTTTTCCAACATTCACAATTCTATGATTCTAGTCTAACCCAGTAGCTATTGCAAAGAACCACTTGAAATAGAAATGGCAGAGTGTAAAAAGACTAATTTAGTGAGATGTCAACTTTCTAAGCTTAAGACACAAATTAAGAATTTGCCTTAATGAGAAGGGAGATCTGCTGCTTCACACCCGACCTCACTCCTGGCCCGAGTTCCCTTCCGCTGCAGATGCCATTGCCATTATTCAGCCATATATTGAGTATTCTCCACTAGTGAGGCCCTGGTACAGGTTGCCCAGAGGAGCTGTGGCTGCCCCTGGGTCCCTGGAAGTGTCCAAGGCCAGGTTGGACGGTGCTTGGAGCAACCTGGGCTAGTGGGAGGTGTCCCTGCCCATGGCAGGGGGTGGAACTGGATGGTCTTCACGGTCCCTTCCAACCCAAACCATTCTGTGATTCTGTGATTTTCTGCTGTGAAAAAAACTTATTATATGGACAATATTAAGTTAATATTACAGCACTGAAGATAATAATGTGGCCAAAACCCACTTGCTATTCTTTAGGTATATTCACAGATTTATCACTGGACTTGGTCTATTCACTCCAGTTGAAGACAAAGAATTTCAGGGCAAACAAGTCAATTCACAGGCAGTAGAAACCCTCAGAGCTGAAGAGGATTTAGCCAAATATAGCAGTGACATCTAGAAATACAGACACAGAAATAAATAGCCAAATTCAAACCCACTGTGTGCAGATGCAGGTCTGTTAAGACCTCTTGTCCAAACTGTGCTCGGACGTTGCTTCTGAGCTTCCTCCAAAGGATACAATACCCTCTCGGTGTGAGAGACTTCTGTAAATTCCACCTCTGAAAAAGAAAAGTGTTTCATGCTTAAGGAGAATAATGCACACCGAGTGATGTTTAAAAGAAGGAATTTTAGGCAGCTCTTTTTCAATCTTTATTTGTGCAAAATTATACAAATCCAGATTCTGTCACATCTTAATGAAACTCCACTAGAGAGACATATCTCCCAGAAAATAAAGATGGGAAATCATTCTATATTACAGGAGGGATGTGTCAAGTACATGTCACATAGCTATTAAGTTGAAAAATGAAACTCACAGAAAAATCTGAGGACGTTTTCAAGAGCTAAAAGCTACATTTTCACTTGCATAACTTCCCTAAAATATTTCAATAAGGATCTTATTTCTTTCAAGATTCTCTCTGTGCATTGTCCGTGTGAGATTTGTGACTTTCTGTTGGTGCAGCACTTCTGGAAAAGCTATTTCAACAACTTTTTCAGCCGTATAAAGATAGCAAATGCAACTTACAGGCCAGATGCTGGGCTGACTGTAATCTTAAAAATAAAAAACAAATAAATAATATATTCAAAGCACCTGGTTTGTCTTGAAACAACCAGAGATCAGGAAACACAGTGGTTTGGATTTTTTCTCCCTTAAAGCTCAAAATCTGATTTTAGAAGCACACTTATGAATCTGACTTTCCCAATGACTTTCCCAGTTCCTAAAACTAGCAAAATAGCCAATAAAAAACCCCCAACTATCTCCAGAGAGCGTAGTTATTACATTGGCAGGAATTGGTACAAGGGGTAATTTTGGTAATGTTAATCAGAGCCATGATGGAGTCTTTCTGCAGCTACACAAACATCAGTGCATTTGAAGTCTGTATTTCCTTTACAGCTTTGTTGCACGTTACCATTGTTTGTGGTTTACTTGCTCTGTGTTTAAATCTTAACCCTGAACTCTCAAAACGCGGGAGACATTAATACCAAACCTGTTGAAACCACAATGAACTCTAAATGAGGTGAAAAAATGGCCACTTTGGAAAATGCTATGTTTTAGAAAGACCCTGACAATCACAATACAGTATTCAAAACAGTAGCTAAACAAAAAATACACTAGTCAGAGAGAATAACCATGAGTAAATACCTGTGGTCCAACTGTGTAAGAGGTGGAATAGGAGTCCTTGAGAAGAGTATTATACTTTCAGGTTTATCACATGCTTTATCAGTAAACTTCAAGCAAAATTGATCGAACATTATCTCTCCCATGTTCCTCTTTTTGTCTCTTCTTTTTCTGCTTAATATTATTTTTACAGACAATTCGCCTGGCAGTGGTCCTCAAGATTTTATGTTTGAACTTAATATTGCTCACACAGAATTTTCTAAATTAAAACATTCTTATATTCCATGATCAATGCTGACTGCCGGAAGATGCCTTATATTAATCCAGAGGATTAATTAATAATTATTTAATAATCAGGCACAGTTTGCCCCCTCTGACCACACGGAATTTCTCAGAAAACATACTCAGTGAGTAACGAATTTTGCCTACCGTCAATTATTGTTCTGCATTAGCTCTAAGTCTCAATTATATAGAAGATTTAATAGCTTTATTACAAGGACTTCTTTTGCCTTTATCATCTCTAACTGGGGACAGATGCATGGCTAAATCACTCATCCTCAGCACAGCCTTGTTTTGCTCTGAGAGGAGATAAGTGGAAAACAAAACACAGACCTTTTAGCTGAAATGAGTTTATTCTCAACAGAAGTGCAATTTCTCTTGAAATGTGAAATATGCACACAAATGTTATGCACTTTTGCTTGTTTCTTTCATATTTAGCCTCCCAGAACAACAGCATCAATTTCTTCTTCTCAAGCTGAGAAAAAAAATGTATGAGAAAATTAAGGGTAGAAAAGGTGGATTTTTGACAAATTTTGAGACACTACAGAATTTTTTTTCCTTGAAAAATCCCGGTGTCTGTTTCAAATAACACATGGAAGAATATGCTAGTAAAAGGGAATTTAAGCCTTTTTCACAGAAGAATTCTTAGCTTACTACAGTCTTAACACATGACGAGAAATATGAAACAAATACAAATTGGCTTAAAAAAAAATTACTGGAAAAAAAAAAACCAGAACGGTGCAGTGTGTCCCTGAATGTGCACCTGAAGTACCACTTACTCAGAAAACACCTCTGTGTTAACTTATACCCTGACTTCATAAGATTAACAGTTTTGCTTCCAGAACAGAAAAGTAACTTGTAAATCTGATAGAACTCACGGTGCAGTTGCTGTGGAAAAACACCAAATTCAATCTTCCTTTTTTTCCCCCTCTCTTGGTATTTACTTGGAATACATTTCTGACAAATTTAGTAGCTAATCCTCCTCCTCTTATTTCTTACTAAGTCATTTAAACATTACAAGCTGATACATATTGTTACACATATGTAATATTCAGAATTTCAGTGCTGCACTGTATGCAGATCAGGGTTTTATGATCCCCCAAGTTCAAATTTACAAAGCCCAATGATGCCACTAAAAAATCTGTAGGGTTTCTGATGGTAGATTTTTACTTCATGAAACTCAATTTCTTCCTCTGGCCATTTGGATGACATATAACACACTGTGTATTTATTTTTCTGGAAAAAACAATTTGTTGAGGTATGTAGGGTTTGTCATACCAATCTCCTGGATTTTTCTCACGATCATATTTTGAGAATATTGTTTTATCTGTGCTAAAGTAACAGTCAGAATTTATTGGGAGATGAAGGTTTGAAAATCCTTTCTAGAAGAAAGAGATATATTCCAGCTGAAGACTTCTAGTATTACTCAGATTTTTGGAATCAGACAGATGCAATTTCATTTGTTGAGTGTTTTCTCTGTGTTTTCTCTGTGTTTTCCAGCTGGATAACATCAAGAACAAAATAAAACTGATTTATAAGGTAATGCACATGGAAACAAAGTTTAGAAATCTGATTTTATGATTTTGGTCCAGGTAAATTTCAATACATCAAGACACATCGGTAAAAACTGAGTGCAGTGATACAGTTGATGGCAACATTTGATGACAAACATCTACCACAGAGACTGTGTAACTTCTTTTGGCTGACTTTTATGTGCATGCCTAGTTTTTTTAAATCTTCAAGAAAACCCAGAGTGAAGAAAAACTCATTTGAGAATATTTTGTCCATCATATGAGCTGAAAACAAATTATCTGAACAGACCTTTGAAGCGTGGTCTAGCAGAAGCACAGCTGATGTTACCTTCAGCAATATTACTTTGGGTCACTACATTTAGAGCAGGTCACTGAAAACAATTAACAATGTTCTGCTGGACAAGCTACTGTGGGCAGAAAGAATGCCCTTCCAAGAGAACTCTCGTGAGCAGGGAATCATGAAAGCTAGGTTCTTTCACAAGTGTTCTGGGAACTGCATCAAAGAGAAGAAGAACAGAAAATGTAAGACACAGGGAACAAAAGCCATTTTCATACCTCTTTCACACAGCCCCATGAGGGCTCACTTGAGGCTGTAAGTTCTTGAACTCAGTGGCTGCTGCAGCTGGCTGCATCTTTCCCATAGGCACTTGTGGTGTCTCATATCTCCGTGATAAGGACAGAAGAGGTAAAACCCATTTTCCTCAGTCTCTGCTCTGCACTTGGCGTGTCCTCATGAGAGGAGTGACAAAGGGTTGTGTGTGATCCGTTCCACCCCGAAGGATCAGCAGAGAGGGCACAGCACGCTCAACTCAATGGCCATATAAGAGGCATTCAGCCACAGAATCACAGAATGGTTTGGGTTGGGGGCCTTAAAGACCATCTAGTTCCAACCCCCTGCAGTGGGCAGGAACACCTTCCACTAGACTATATTTCTTCCCAATATCCCATCTAACCCTACTCTCTGTCAGTTTGAAGCCATTCCCCCGTGTCCTGTCACTCCAGGCCCTTGTAAACAGTCACTCTCCATCTCTCCTGCTGGTTCCCTTCAGGTACTGAAAGGCCACAGTTAGGTCACCCCAAAGCTTCCCTTCTCCAGGCTTATAGGCAACCACAGGTTTGCTCTACAGGTGAGAGGCTGATGTACTCAGCAGGTCAGACCATGGATGGCCTCGGGGGAAACCTCTTCTGATCATCAAGGAATGCAGACTGCTGGGGTAGCTCAAGCATCTAACTTTCAGTTGGCTGCAGTTAAGCAGGATAGATTCACTGACAGTGTTAGGGCAGAGGGTCAGCTTGATCCAAAAGCTGCACTAGTAGCTTGTAAACACAATCCATGAGAAGATTAGAGAGAGTCCAAGAGGAACAGAGAAGCAAAGCAGATCACCAGACACATCAGAGCAGCAGCCAAGAGATCACCTGAAGTTCCACCATAACTTGTAGCCATGCAAAATAAATGTCTGTTCTAGTACTTGGGGCTAATAGAGGGGAAGCAGGTGTGACCGTGGAGCTTTGCTTCTTTTCTCTCTCCACCTCAATGTCCTGGGATGAGAGATGAAACCCTGCATCCTCCTTTCCACCACTGCTGAAGGGCTGGGGAGCAGCTGCAGTGACACTTGTGTGCTCAAGTGGGTGCAGCTGGCAGTGAACTGGAAGGACTGCACGGGCAGTACCCAGGGCTGGGAGTGGAGGAAGCATCTGGAAGAGGCTTACACAAGAGCCCACTGTAACCTATTGGTGAGTTGTAGAAACTTCTGGATCCCTTTCCCCACCCACGATGTGGGGCGGCCCAGTTCTAGTTCCATTTCCATCTGAGCAACCATTCCGACGCCTTGAAGGATGGGGAAAGGGAACTCCAGGGGTTTCTTCAGGGGTCTCTTCTGGCCCTGAGCCTGGAGGGGAGAGGTGCTCCCCCCTCCCCCCCTGCACGTGGCCCCATGGCCAGCACAGAGACAGGACACTGGGAGTGGAGAGGAGGCAAGAGAGAGTTTATTGTGGGGGTGTTACATTTATAGGGTTTAGGAGGATTCACAGAGTAACCAATTAGAAGTCTCAAGGGGCTTATGGGAACACCCAATTACAGGAAGGGGTTAACAAGGACCAATGAAAAATGCCTCAGGACACCTTCCCAGGACATTCCTGAGATAACACTACCTACCATGGGGGGTGTTGGGAAGAAGAAGCATGTGTTTGCAAAGAGACCACAAAAAGCCATTTTAAGACATGTTTAAACAACAGTTTTCCCATATAATGCAGGTTTAGTGCCACAGAAACTTGCTTTTCCACAATGTCAAGAAAGTAGACACTGTAGGAATCAGACTTCTTGTGGCATTATCTGAGACCAGGATTCATCTCTGATCGTCCGGTTTAAACCAGTCATCCAGACTCTTGTTAAAATGGATAGAAAAAGATAAATATCACCAGAGATGACTCAGTCCACTAGTTTTAGATAATTACCTTAGGATGATATAGGCCATCCTCGGGAGGTGCCTATTCTTTTCTATTGATTATTGAACGAGGCTGGAACACTTGCCAAGGCCAGCTGTTAGGGGATAATTAGGTTAGGTGAGACTGAACAAGCAATTACAGAAAACAAACCAGAGACCTGTTTAGTTTAGGAATTGGCCCCCTAGCCTTTTCAGAGATGTAGGAGGTATCGACAAAAATATACCATACAGAGTTTTCTTCTTGCTGAAATAACCTCCACATTTTATTTTTCCTTGCAGAAAAACAGAAGCAAGGTCACTAGAAAGGCTTGCCTGCATCGTTCTTCAAAAGGTACAGAAACATGGTGGGAGAGGAAACCTGGTTATGTGTCTGTCGACCACTACTTGACTCCAGGGTGTCTTTGGAACATTTTTGCAGGACCTTCCCTGTCACTGTGCCTTTTTTCAGTATCTACACTTACAATTCACCATCTATTTTTTTTTTCTTTCATTCAGAGAGGTTATAAGGAAAAAGAAATAATACTGGGTTCAAGGTTGGTTAACAAGCAATTCATGACACTTTTCTGTCACAGACACATACAACTAGTCACCAAACAATCATTCATTAGCATTCCTAAAGCTTCAAGTGGCCAGGAGGTTAGAGGGAGGTGGTTCTCCCCCTCTACTCTGCCCCTGGATGACCCCACCTGCAGAGTTACCTCCAGCTCTGGGGTCCCCAGCACAAGAAGGATGTGGAGCTGCTGGAGTGAGTCCAGAGGATGCCATGGAGATGCTCCAAGGGCTGGAGCCAGGCTGGGAGAGCTGGGGGTGTTCACCTGGAGAAGAGAAGGCTCCAGGGAGACCTGAGAGCCCCTTCCAGGGCCTAAAGGGAAGGGAGAAGGACTATTTACATCGACAGATTGTGACAGGACAAGGGGGAATGGTTTTAAACTGACAGAGGGCAAGTTTAGAGTAGATTTTGGGGAGAAATTCTTTACTCAGAGGTTGGGGAGGCCTTGGCACAGGTTGCCCAGAGAACCTGTGGCTGCCTCATCCCTGGAAATGTCCAAGGCCAGGTTGGACGGAGCTTGGAGCGACCTGGGATGGTGGAAGATGTCCCTGCCCATGGCATGGGGTGGAATGAGATGAGCTTTAAGGTCTCTTCCAACTCAGACCAGTCTGTGATTCCATGATTCTATAATTAAGTTTTGGTAGAAGTTTTACATTCTTGACAGAGGAGTTTTCTGGAATACAAGGGAGACCCATCTCTTTGCAGTAACAACAAACACAAGAATAGAGTAGAAATATAAAATTGCCATGTCCATGGACTTAACACAATGAAACAAATAAATGTAATTTAATTTCTACAACTCAACTCTGTCCCACCTATGTTTACATTCTCACACATGTGCACATGCTGGCATGGTCTCTGTATAAGTCCTAAAGCATTTACAGTCTAACAGCTCAGTCACAGAATTGCCACTAAATGCCAGAAAGGTGATCTTAAGGTGTCACCATGTCTAGACCCCTGCCTGAAGGTGTTTTCCATCCTCTCTGCCTTCTCTAACCAGCTTGCTCCTGTGGGTCACTATCCCCATTCTCATTAGTTTCCCTAATGCCAAGCTCTCCTGCTGCAGTTCAACCCAATACTCAGTGTCTTGTCTGCAACAAACATGCAGAATATTTTGTTACCTCTCCTCTGCAGTGCTGCTTCACTTATTGTCTCCCCTCTATCAGTATTCCTATTTTGGGGGAGAGGGAAGTGCCTAGTCAGAGAATTTCTTTCTCTTCATTAATAAAAGTACAATATCAGATCTTGGGTACCTAATGTCCTAATTAATAATTAAGAACTTGTATCCAGTACAGAGAATATTATTATTGTATTGATTAAATCTGTTTTGTCTATGTCATTGATAAATATTAAAAACCTACAGTATGTAAACAAAATCCTCTGTAGCTTTTTTGGGTTATTTGTAATCCAAATTTTAATAAATGTGTTCTTAATCTCTCTAGCTCTGCCTTAATTATTTACAGTGAAGCTGATGGCACCTGAGAGATGGTCAGGTTTTGATTCAGAGTGAAGTAATTGCTAGTTACAAACAACTGCCCAAGCAAACCAACTACATGTCATATTTACCCCCATCCACAGCACTGGGGGTTTCCTACATTCCCCAGCAAGGCTTGTATAAGAATTATGGATATGTCTGTACCTTTGTGTGTTGGCCTTGATTAATTAACTCATGATTCCAGTTATGAAGGTCAGCTTCAGCAGTGAATTTTCCTAAAATGTAATCTGGAAATGCCACATGGAACCATGACAAGCAATCTGTTTTGCTCTCTCACCTCATGCTCACTTTGTACCACAGGTAATCACTTTCTGCTTTAGTCAGACAGCTGTGCCCTGAAATTCTAACCCTTACCTGCTGCTGTAAATTCATCTTCCACGGTTCATCTTCTAATATATAAGCAATGTAAAATGTTTCTAGTTTTGTTAGACCCTGTTACAAACATGGGGGCTCAGGTATTATGCTCAGGAAACCTAAACAACTAAAATGAGAAGAAGACTTGTTGTCCAAGAGACAAAAGAAAAGCAAGGAAAAAGGCAAACCAAAGGAACTGATCATATATTAAAGATCTATTCAACCAAAACTGGCAGCACTGCAGCAACACGCAGGAGTTTGTGCAGAACTTCAAACATGTGAGTTGTCAAACTGAAGTCAAGACCTTAAATGATTTCCTGGACATGGAACTAAATAAAACAGATGTATTACTTAATTTAAAAACAGACTTGTTCCATAAGGCCTTCTTATGAAATATTCTAGATCAGGAGTCCGTAGTAGCAGCATTGATTTTCCTATCAATGAAAACCAAGTGGGAAAACATGCAGTGAGATGAAGGGGACCATCCAAATGATTCATGACTTATGCAGTGATTTTGATTATTTATAAACTGCTTCACTGTTTTTTCTGGAATGACTTTGTTCCAAGTCCGTACTACAGGCCACCTGACTGATATGAACATCATAAAAATGATTTCAGCCTAAATCACTGCCAAACTGGCAGAAGTAATGCCTGAGACCAGAAAACATTATTGTTTCATCAACAAACTTCTTCCCATACTTTAATATCCTTCTTTAATTTACTACCCTGCTTCTATGCAGCAGGTACTCCTCATTCCTCTGTGCTGAGTGTAGCAGATGATGGGCTGACCATGTTCACCCTATGAAAAGTCCATTAAAAAAGCATTAAGGCTGTGACACAGAACAATAAAAGCAATGGAGAGCTCAGTTCCTGGAGAAATGTACCATATGTGCTCTCACACTTACCCAGCGCAGCAGATCATGCAGTTGGGGTGCTAGATTATGCTAAGGTGTTGGAAAATGTAGATAGGTGAGGATAGAACGGGAAGCCCAAAGGTTAAAATAGGGATTATTCATATATTTGCTACTATTATGTATCAGAAGGATGAATAAAGAAGGATAATCTGTGATCTATTTAAAATTAAAAATATAAAACTTGTCTTTTGTCATATTAAAATTATATCTATAGCAAGACAATGCTTACTCCTACTATTTCACTGAGGAATAGGCTTTTTTTTGTTCTGATTTCCCCCTTTCTCTCTATCTCCCTGCCTACCATTTATTCATTTTCCTAAGAAGAGTATATATAAAACAAAGTGCACAATGCCAGCACAGGTTTTGGTGACGTGAGGGGAACTTCAGTGGACACTGACACTTCAGATGCTGACTGACCTGTTTGAAAAACTGCATCACTCTGGAAAATGCAAACACCCACATCTTTCATCAAAATTCTGCCTTCCTGTGGTCTGCTTGCTGAGACAAGCAGCTTGTAGCTGTGCTTTCAGCAAACTTTTGAGAACGACTAATCAGTAATCTGGGCTCTAATGGTCACAGTGTGAATTTCTCCTCCTTTCAGGATAATAGTTAGCAAAGCTGGAAAAATATGTATTGTAAATAAACCCTGCAATGAAGATAGTCCTCCCTTTGGTCACTGAATTGGTTTTAATCTACTTTTTAATCTTAAGAAATTTCTAGAAACATCAGAAAGGGATTGTCAGGGCTTTTCATTTGGTCCTGCTGTGTACAAGGATTGTTCAATTCCAAGCGAAACAAACGATCCAAAGCTGATTTACGGAAGTAGCAATAGGTGGGGCTCAAAAGGACGACTCAAGTCATCACCACTGACCTCAGTGGGCTTCCAGCAGGACATTAGAAAACCTCAGCTCAGTTAGCAGGGAAGGAAAGACCTCTAAGTTTCAACACAGAGCTCAGGAGGAAAAGCCACAAGCCCAAACAGTGATAGTAAACCGGAGACCTCACTGTATCAGGGTCCTATTCAAACAATCTATCACTGCTTTTCATGTGCATGGAAAAGACTGGGGCTGGCATTTTCTAACTGCCAACACCTTGTCCTAATAAATGCTTTTAAAATATGCCCTAACTTTATAAAATAACAAACCAGGAACATTTTAAAAATATGCAGTTTGTGGATTGATTTGTACTTGTCACATTAACTGATGTAAATTACAGACCCGTGGTTTTGTAAGAGAAAAATTACCACCCCTCTGAGAGCACATTTCATCTTTAGGTTTCAGAGTGTTCTAAGGAAGTGGGTAAGTGGGCACGGCAGCTCCACAATGGGAAAGTGGGTAAGAGGAGCCAGAACCAGTGGGGACTGTGCTGGTGCCACAGCTGGGCACAGGCTGCTGGAGCTGCCCAGCCTGCCTTACCCCACAACAAACAGGCACCTGAGCCTGCACCCACCCAGAGGTGCCTGTCCCTGCCCAGCCCAGGGGGCCTGCGTGGCTCCCACTGGCACGTGGCACTTCCCACTGAGCTGGAGAATGCTGGAGAGCAACTTCTCACAAGGGCATGTAGTGATAGAACAGGGGGAATGGTCTTAAGCTGAAGGAAGAAACTGTTCCCTGTGAGGGTGGGGAGGCCCTGGCACAGGTTACCCAGAGAAGCTGTGGCTGCCCCTGGATCCTTGGAAGTGTCCAAAGCCAGGCTGGACGGGGCTTGGAGCAACCTGGGCTAGTGGAAGGTGTCCCTGCCCATGGCAGTAGGGGTGGAACATGATGAGCTCTAAGGTCCCTTCCAACCAAAACCATTCCATGAGTCCATGACTCTATAACCTGAGAACTGCTGTGACTTCTCTACGGCTTCACAGCAGGCCAGTTACTCAGGTCATTTGTAAAATGCCATGAGGGAAGCAATAAGATGATCCAGTGAGCTAAAAAGCATGAGCAGAAGACTGAAGATTCTGGAATTTTTTTAATTTAAAATGTTGTGAACCCTCTCTAACAACAATTTTCAATTATACAAAAGATTACTGCCAAGGGAAAGGGACGAAACTGTTCTTCAAAGGATAGGGAAGGGTTAGGACAAGAAGGGTTAAACTGCAGCAAGGGAAATTTAGTTTAGGCTTTGGGGAAATCTTTCTATTTGTCAAGGTAGTTCAGCATGGAAATCAATTGCCAATGGAGAGTGAAATCTCAGTCACAGGAGGGTTTTAAGAACAGGCCAGCTAATTAACTGTCAGGTATGGCTTAGGTCTAATTGCTCCTGCTGGGGCAGGGGGCTGAGCTACCTGACCTCCTGAGGAGCCATCCAGCTTCACCTGCATTGATCAGAGGATTTCCAGAGTGTCAGAATTATCTACATCCCTCATCAATTATATATAGGTAGAATATAAGAAACCCAAACAAACCTAAAAGTTAATTACAGATGTTTAAGACACCTAATGCTATGTTACTGCTGTCTCAGTAAGTATAGAATTAAATCCATAATATTACCTCAATAATAATATTGTGCTTCAACATTGTGAGACTATGGGTATGTGAGTCTTACACTGCATTGCATGACACATGTTTATTTTTTATATTCCATACAATTACCTTAGTCAAGCCTTTTGTATACAATATGGCATGACCATATTTTGGTGGAAATTCGAGCAGGATCTGAGTGTTGTACATGCACATTATCCATGTATGCATAGATAACTGCATCAAAGTACAGAGGGGACAAAATATGTTAGAAGACAGTCCTTTGTAACATTCCTCCTGCTAATCATAGATAAAAACCACCCAGCAATACCGTGGTATCTCAGAGAGATAAGTCCTGACCCAGGATTCCTGTAGAGATTCAGCTTTGTTTCCAGGCAGCAGATTGAAAGGAATACTGTTGCAGGATACTTCTTCCACTATTGCACTGTTCTATATAAATGACAAATGTAAATTCATGGGAGACTAATCTGACACATCCCTGGAAGTGTCCAAGGCCAGGTTGGACCGGGCTTGGAGCAACCTGGGCTAGTGGAAGGTGTCCCTGCCCATGGCAGGGGGTGGAATGAGATGGGCTTTAAGGTCTCTTCCAACTCAAACCAGTCTGTTATTCCATGATTCTATAATTAAGATATAGTAGAAGCTTTACCTTCTTGACAGAGGAGTTTTCTGGGGGAGAAGGGTAGACCTGTCTATTTACAGTAACAACAAATATAAGGAAAGAGTAGGAGGGTGGAGCAAGATGAGCTCTAAGGTCCCTTCCAACCCAAATCATTCCATTATTCTGTGCTTCTATAATTTTAGATGACTCAAATTATAAGCATCTTGTAATACCATTACTTCCTTGCGGATATATTTTAATTTCTCTCATTATATGCCATGTTGGGTATAAACTGGTCATCTTTGTGTTTATAGTTTCCATTTAGTCCTTTATTATTATAGTCAGAGTGCTGGTTCCAACTTTTTTCTGTTTTTATTTTTCCAAAAAAAATTTTTTTTAAGAAAAAAACTTATTACAGGACAAATTAGTCATCTGAATCAAGTAAATATTTTTTTTTTTTGCTTTTTATAATCAGATGAAACATAGAGTAATACATGGACACATACACATTGTAAAATATTTGAACTAGGAACTGAAATTTGTAGGGAAAAAATGCTATATTATTAAGTTATAATCAAGCCTGGGAATTCAATACAGTAACAAGGGAAAACTGCACTCAAATTTAGCTAAATCCCAAATCACTAATCTTTACTGTGTGCACTGCTAACCAGTGGCTGGCTTTTTAATGTTTTCCCTTTTCCATTTGAGGCTCTGGGTCCAAACCAGAATATTTGACAAGCTCTGGGTGCTGTTTCCTTTTCATTGCACCACTCTGTTCTATATTTTTAATTTGTTAAAACTACACACTTTTTTTTCTTCCATTACAACAACAGCTATTCTGCAGGCCACCAATCCCTCAGCAAACACGGCCATGAAACCAGCTGCAGTGCACCATTAGTCAGTGAAATCCCCACAGCCTTTTATTCTCAGTAAATATTTTAAAGAACAACAGAGAAAGACATCTGGAATCTGGACTCTTCATGCTGTAATAAGACATTTTTTATTTCAAAGCACGTTTGAATTACTGGAATTACTGACAGGAAATTCATTTAGTCAAAATCACTGAGCAACTTCTAAAACTTGGTAAATGCAGTCTTTTAGTTTCACTAGTCACACACAATATATTTGGGCAATGTTAATAAAAGCTTTCTAGACTAGGTTTGTCTCTAAGAGCTATAGTTTGTGACCTTTTAAAAATTTTAACAATTTAAACTGTCAATCCACTTGATTTTCTGCAGAGACACTACTAAATTTACTAAAATTAATTTTTTTTCATAAGGTATATTTGAGAAAAACAAATAGAAATTATTTCTGACTCACTTTTAATGAGTGCCTTCCAGAATCCACCTTCTGACACAAATTAATTCAACTCAGAGAGTTAAATTTAAAAAGTGCTGCAGAATCAGCAAAACTTAAGCATCCTGATCACATTGCAGCCTCTTCATAAACCTAGAACTGAAATTATTTCTGGTAATAATTTTAATAATTATCAAGAAACACATATCACCTTAATTAATTGCCAAACTACTAAACTGAAGCCCATGAGACGAAATGGAATGTGTAGAATCTCTTGTCCCATCATTCTTCCTTGACTGAATTCTACCCTTTTTTATTCCAAAAGTCTCTTGCTTAAAAGAGTGGTTTTTAAAATCTGTTTTTGTCTTTAATTGATCTTTATTGACAGTAGTCATGCTATGCTTCCCATTATCAATCTATACTTCCTGCAGGTATCCAACTGTCCTGCTGAGCATCCTCTGTAAACTGAGCTTTGAGCAATGATGCACATTAGCAACTTCACAACCATGTTGTGAACAACTCAACACATATTCTTTGAGATCAGCCCCTCAGAATGGTATTTTTTGTCATTCTCTGTGCTCCAGGTTCCTGATCAGCTCTTTAGCTCCTTCTGGGTTCATAACCTTGTCTTGTAGTTCAGGGGCTCTGACTGCTGGCACAGTTACACCTCTCCTCTAATCTCCACTTAGCTCTGCAAATATTTATTTCCTTCTTCTTACTGTGTCACCAAGGCCATGCACTGCTACTGTTCCCATTAAGAGAAAAGATGAAGCTCAGTGTCTAATTCGTTAAGACATTATCAAACACATGCTGCAGAACAATACTTTACCAGTGGCTAAAGTAACTCTCCCTGAGGGAAGACATGAGGCTGCAGTACATTCACTGCCTCTGCCTTAGTCTCTCTGCCTGAGGTCAAAGGCTGAGGACCTACATCAACATGAAAATAGCCTTTTACAAAGATCTCAGTGAAAAAAATATTAATAGAAATAATAAACACACCAATGCACTGGACTTAGTTTGCTTTCTACAGCAGTTGCTGTAGTTGCAGGATGTTTATTTAGAATACAGAACACATATTAGACTAATTATATGAAATCAGTGAAGTTAGAAAAAAATTTGCTGAAGTATGTTATAAAGTTAGCAATTGAGATAACTTTCTCTGAGCTTCTGTTATAGAATCAAAACCAAAAATGAGTTTTGATTCCATAACTCTGGTTTATGAAGTCCCTGCATTCTCCACTCATTCCAGCTCTTAATCTGCAGTTCAATGCACTCCAACTGTGCTGAGATAATTTATTACGGGGCTGTGTTATAAATCAGACAAAGAATCACTGAATTCATGGGCGCAGATGCCATATCCTGCACAGACTGGTAGATGGATAAGTCTAAACAAAATATGTTAGAGCAGCTATCTGAGAGTCAGTCAGCACAAACCCTTGTATCTCATGTTGTATAACGCTGTGAATCAGCCACACAACAGAGAAACTGTAGGTATGAGACAAGGCAGGAATATCTCTGGTCCCCAAGCTATGAATCATATTGGTGAGATGTTTAAAAAAAACAATAAATGGAGGGGTAGTAGAGTCTTACACTAGGTCTGAGCTGAGTATAAAGCTGAGAGGAAAAGCAGCCTGCAAATCATAAAGCCAATTATCAATCTTAGAACATACTAACTGCATAATGGCTTTTCCATAGAAGGAACAACCCTGAAAATTTTATAAATCGACGTTTACTTGATTTATACAGATTAATTCATGGTGAGTATTAGTACAGCTCATGATAAACTGAATGGTTATGACTGCAAATGGTTGTAAGATCTACTTAAAACAATGTAATAGTTATTCAGCCCAGAAAGGTTTGCAGAATCTGTCTTTAACCTAATTACAATGGGTAAAAAATGCTCTTCAAATCCGCATTGGGAGACCAGGAAAGATCACGGGCATGGTCAGGTCCCAAGCCATAAGAAGAGCTTTTCAGATGAAATTCCCAGATGTTTTCCTAGGAAATAGACCATTCCCCAGGCTACAGAACAAGGGAAAACCCCGAGTGATTCTTGCCAAAGATGATGTGAAACACAGCAGCAAGTCCAAAAACCAGTTACTTTGTGAAGCAGACCCATGAGGAATTTTGTACTAGTGAGATACTACACATGAGAATATTGTTCCAGATGCAGCTAAGATCGAGAAAGCCTCAAAGTTACTGCTGACTTCTGTCTTCAGCTGTGGAAAGTTACTAACTGCACTC
This sequence comes from Corapipo altera, assembly GCF_003945725.1. Classification (NCBI taxonomy): domain Eukaryota; kingdom Metazoa; phylum Chordata; class Aves; order Passeriformes; family Pipridae; genus Corapipo; species Corapipo altera. Next base: position 3,058,292 of record NW_020884939.1, on the reverse strand, counting down.
CATTTACTATGAAATAGCAATATCTATCCTGCCAGTGAAGGAAATGCTATCAAATCAGAGTTTCAAAATCACATCAAAAAGATTTTTAAATTACATCGGGCTTTTTTAACATCATTTTTTACATTTGATCAAGCACAGGAAAATCACCCTCATTTTTAAACATTTTGTGGGATTTCTTGCCTACAATTGGCAAATGAGTTCCTTTTTGCTTCTTCCTCTAGTGTTGCATCTGCCTCCCACTTCTGCCTTGCCTGCATCAACCACTCTCACTGTAATTGAAGAAATAATTATATTAGTCATTAATTGATTGTCATACATATTTTCTTTCAGATTTCATTCCTTAATCATATTGGCTAAGTTAATTCTCTAATTTTAGCCCAAGAACATTTGAAATCTTGGCTCAATTAGTCCAGTGCCTAATCTGCCAAACTTTTTGATTCCCAACCTGTAGGGTACAATAGTGCAGGAACACAGCACTAGTGACGTTTATTTCACAATTTTTCAGACTGTTCTCTCTCTAAATTAATGCTCTTCATATGACATAATTCTCTCTGACTACCTTAGATTTCAGCGTGCACAACCAAGATGAAAATCCACCTTCAGGCATTTTCATTCAACATAGATGTGCTCTTATCACTCATATTTATGGTTATTTCATTAGATACCAAGCCATTTACACTCACTTCATAAATATCAGCAGTCACTGGCATTTGAAAGCACTGATAACATGCATTAATGACATCTGTCTTGCTTCTGGAGGGCTGTGGGTAGTTTTTGTTTTCCCTTTACAAACAGCCTGCCTTCTGTAGGCTGGATGTGCTTGGTGAGTCGATCTTGGATGTCTGGAGAGCTGTCAACAGGAGAGTGGGACAAAATTAACTTGCGAGTCAAGATAAGGACATGGAGAACACTTACTGCTCTCTTACCAAGCACCATCATGGGCAAAACCGACTTGACTTGGTGAAAATTAATTTATTTCTAGTTGCTACAGGGTTCAAAGATGAGAAACAAAAATCACTTAACTTCCCCCCTGCCCCAGGTTCAGCTTCACCCCTCCATTTCTGACTCATCTCCAACCCGAATGGTGCAGAGGTGGGGAATGGGGGTGATGGTGACCCCACAACAGCTCCATTCTTCCGCTCTTTCCTCCCCACACCTTCTGCCTGCCCCACTGTGGTCTCCCCACATGCCACAGGGGAATCTCTGCTCTGGCTCCAGTAGCACCTCCTCATCTTACCCCCTCGGTGCTGATAAGGCTTCTCCTCATGCTTTTTTTCCCCTCATACTTCTCCTGTCTGGTGTTTTTCCCTTTTCTTAAACTCATTCCCCAGGAACCACCGGGGGGGTTGAGGCGCTGGGCTGTGCACGGACACCCCAAACAACAACATTACTTTAAAAGGTATTTTTACAAGTTCTGTATATATCACACTGCTCTAGGAAGCATTTCAAATACGAGATATAGAGGAGATAAAAGCAGGAGGGGGTTGATGTACTGAAGCACTTGGCCGCTCCTGTGAGTCCTGTGCAGGAGCAGGTCAGACAGTGAGCACTGCTCAAAATGAGAAATGGAAACACACTGCTACTTATCTCAGAAAATGCCCTAATAGCACCAAAACACAAACCAGAATTCCTCTGGCTGTCAGGAATTCCTTTGTCCCCCTGCTGGGGAAAGCTATGGTCCCATTGTCAGGGCAAATGCCATTATCAGGAGCCCTTAGACAAAGGCTGCATTTGAAAAAAACCTGCAGTAATCACACCCCCTAGATACATTTTAAGAGCTTTTTACTTTTAACTAGAACCCTTTTGTCAACAAAATGAGAATTCACTGCTTTTTGTAGCTCTTCATGTATTTCCTCATTATTCATTCCACAGGTTCCTGTAAGTAGAAGAGATGATGTGTGTATTTGGCTCAAAATCCATTATTCAAGGCTTATCACTTTTAACCACTAGTGATTGAAATGTTACTGGTTGGATCAGCATTATAGTTGCTCCAGGTATTTATCCTGTAGTCACAGGATAAAGAGCAAAGCCACTGAGTGATTGTCCAAAGGTGGCACTGGCAGTGGAGACCCTTTACACGACCTCCACACAAGACCTTCAAGCTCTGTGAGATGCTGCCAGTGAAGCCACTCATGGCAGGGGGTTGAAACTCGATGAGCTTCAAGGTCCCTTCCAACCCAACCATTCTGTGATTCTGTGATAATGGCCAGAAATCCCAAGGACAAACAAAGAGCCCATTGTAGCAGGGAGAATCAGCACTCTGGGCTTGGCTGGTGACAGCCGCTTCTATTCCAGGGTAACTATTGGGACACTTGCAGTGGGGGCAGCTTCTCTCTGTGCAAGAAAGAGCACCAGGCAAACAGCCTTGACAGGGGCAGGGAAGAACACCGTCATAAATTTTGAAGGTATTTCCCCCTCACCCAAATATTACACATAAAGTGAAGAACATGTGTACAGTCCTTTGTAAGATCAGCTGTAGTCCATGCTCCAAAGGACTTTTTTAAGTAGTGGTACTGGGTAATCTTTCCCTTCCAGTGACACTATACATAGGACCCTCTGATTTATATGCAACTGAACAGAAGACCAAGTTTAGCACTCATCTTTTTACCCATGAAAACCTGTAAGGCTCCCATCTTCAGGAGCAGAGCCACAGAAGATAGTTCGATGGCAATCCAGGCACACGTGCTCAGATGTACACTGGCTAAGATGTGACCCTGAACTGGAAAAAGCTTTGACATTATCCTTCAAGAGAGGTCCCCAAAATACCTCCAGAGCTTTGTTAACTCGAGTGCTGTGTTTCATTAGGCTACAAACTAAAGCAATTTTGTTTCTTCAAAAGCAGAGAAAACTCAGAGAAACACTGAACAGAAATGAAGGACATTTGCTAGAGAAATTCCCCTCTATCCACTGTATTCTTACAGCATGAGGTCTTCCTTCCAGGCTCCCTCCCATTTCAGCAACCTCAAGAGCCCTTCTGTGCTGTAACACACAGCTCTAAGCCCCTCTGGGCTCATCAAAATAGGTTTTCTGTGTTCTCTGAGGTCTGGCTGCATGTCTGCTCCTGCTTTTCTCCAAAGTCACTCTTTCTGTAACAGTGCCATCGACTTCCCTCTTGCTCAGACAAGTTTGTCCTTTACATGCACCATCCTGCCTGGAGTCTGGCCAACCTTCCTCAAGGATGCTAATAAATGCTACCAGGGAAGGAGCACTTTTATCCCATCCCATCCCATCCTATCCCATCCCATGTCCACCTGCAGCAGCCAGGACAGTACCCTGCCATCAGGCAGCTGAGTTCTTTTTCTGTTATCAAACCCTTTTAAATGCACACAGCCTCCATTATCGGGTACTCAGTCTGCACAAAGCAAATAACATCCCCTGCTGCTCCTCTCACCACTGAAGATCTCTCCAGAGGAATTCCATGACAACAGGGGAGCCATCAGCTGGTGGTACAGAGCTGAGCTGTGCTGAGGGTTGCTGATGTTGCTCAGCTGAGCTTGCAGATAGCTTTACCTTAACCTTATTTTAAACACTATTTGTAAGCCAGAACATCTCCAAACATGTCAAAGATGCACAGGGGGCAAAAATGTACAGTCAGGATGTTGAGTGGTATGTGTCTAAGCACATCAAAGTGACTTGCTAGCTCATTAGCAATATCCCATGCCAAGTGTTGCAGTGCACTCCCACGTGAGAAAGCCCTCGCTAAGCACATAAAAATCTCACTGGCCATCAGTCAGGTGCTGCTCAGCTCTTCTGGCCAGTGGTATCGAGGTGTTCCACTGCTTGTATTTCTGCTTGTATTGAAGGCACTGAGAGTAACGGGTATGAGGGGAAAAACAACGCCACCTTCTCGAATGACAACAGCTTTCACGGCCAGGGCACATCCACTGTCCTGGGGCTGGTGGTCTCTGCTCATCCCAAGGAGGAGGTCACAGCAGGCAGGGCAGGCAGCAAAGGACCACTGACACAGAGAGAGAAACTCTAACTGCTGCCATTGCAACCATGCTGACTGCTCTGGGCAAGAGTGGAACAAGCTGGCTCAGTCTAGGAAAGGTGAAGCTGTGGTGGCCTTTGTCCTGCTCTGAGAAGGGTGGCAAGAAGGAAAAAGGAAGTGCCCAAACAGTCACCAAGGTGTCAAACCCTGGCTCTGGTTCTGCTTTCTGGGGTGATGGCATTAACTTCACTTGAAGGGAAATAAATCACATAAGAACTTTAATATTAGAACCATGAAGTCCTAGAAGAGGTCATAAGGGAGGTTCTGGAGTTCCCTTCCACAGAAGGAACAGATCAGATAAAGTTAAACATCTCTATTTGCTCTTGGCTCACTGCAGAGAAGAGCAGATCTTTTCTTGAGGTACCTCCTTCTACAATTTTAGTAATTTATTTACATGTGTTATGTCTAAACAAATTAACTAAATATCAGGTTCTAAAATGAGAATTTTATCTTCATTCGAATGCATTTTCACCTATCCTTACTTCAGGGAAAACAGTGGGCAATAAATAAGTGTTGCTTAATAATGGAGTTTAAGGAAAAAAGCTTCTGCTTGCTTAACTGATTTTTTTCCCTAAACTGTGTTAACAAGGATACAGTGTACGTAATAATTGAATATCTAACCATTCTAAGACAATATTCTGCTTAAATGACCATGCATTATACACAACATTCTTCTGTGTTTTGCTTAGAAGTGAAAAATAAGTCTAGAGAAAAAAAAACATCTTAAAAGAACAGGATGACATAATTACTACCATCTGTATGGATCTTGTAGCCTCATAAAGGACTTCACTGAAAAGATGAGTAATGACATATTATTCTAGGATTTTATTATTTAAAGACTGATTCAACTGGGCAACATCACCAGCTTTTATAGACCAGTGCTGTTCTTCAGACATTAATGGAAACATATCTGCTCTATTCCCAAATTGAAAGATGACTCCAAGAACCTGTAAGAGCTTTTATTTGAAGTGAATGTCAACTCTTCTAAAAATTTCACAGAATCCCCTCAAAAGTTAATTCAAATTTAAAGGGTTATAATACTCATTTCAAGGTTCATTAGGAAAATTTCACAAACAGCGATACTGAAAGCTGATACTGAGTTTAAAATTTCGTTAACACAACTTTAATAAAATTAGGGTTTGTGGTCAATTCTTGGAAGGTCTCATATATTTTCTAAACTGATTCTTCCTGATGTATTTTACAAATACAAAAAGCCACTGGGTTTAAAACCCACTGGAAAAATAATCAGTTTAGTTTTAATCATCTTTAAATAGAGCTTAATTCCTCCAAAGGTCTCAGGCAGAAAGAGTCAGGAAAAATTTTATTTCATGGCCTATGACATGGTACATGTCAAATTAGTTGTAGCCTAGCTTGCCCTTCCTATTCTTTTATCCACTTCATTCTAAACAACCATTCCAAAATTGTTACATTCTTCCATCATAAAAACAGGAAGAGAAATCAAGGACCAGAGTTCTTAGTTCCTAACAACAAAACCACCAAAACCCACCAAAACCCCCCAATGTGCTATGATCTCCCAAATTATCACCATAAGTAAAGTTCCAAATAAAAACTCCCTTAAACGTGCTTTTCACTAGTTGTTCTATATACTTTGCATGTTCAGTTTACAACCATTTCTTAACCTCACAGGCTACTATGACACTACTTTCCATTCTGTATTACCATGGATACATTATAATCACAAATTATCCTGTCACATCAGTAACACCAAATGTTCCATTGCAGCAAAATTACCTTGCCTTTAGTCTTACCTTTGAATCAGCAATCGAGATCAGCTTGACCTTCTGGGGTAACAAAAACCCTTCTGAACCTCTACCAACCCATGATAAAATTCGCTGGTATCAAGCAATAGGAAGTCTAATTTTTTGCTTCTGCAAATCTAAAACTCCTCCACGGGGTCACTGAGTTGATCACTGCAACATCTATAAAAGGCAGAAGCTTTATAGTTCATTTTGTTTTCAGTACCATTATTCCTCTATTAAAGGAAAGGTTGTTTGATAGAGTAGATGATACAGTTCTGTTTGTGATATTAAAATCTTCTGCTGGATTATAGGTCAGTTTTCTCTTTCTGACTGTGGGGATGAAGGGTGGGATAATTTTGCTGCTTCAAGCACCGTGAGGCACTTTGCATCATCAAGCAACAGGTCTTGCCTAGGGAAAAGAAAATGGATATTTTTGAACATATTCAACACCATTATTTTACTACCAAATATAGGGGTAAAACCTTAGTTAGCATTTTTTTTTTTTTTATAGGAAAATGCTAATATTTTTCGGCCACAAGCAAATGGAGGTGGTACCTTCAAAAAGTCACACCTCCTGCTAGTGACTGCAGCGAGAAAGACAAACAGTCATTAGGTCTATTTTTCCAGTTGATATTTGTAAAACCAAAGTTAGGACAAAGTTTTCTAAGATAGGAACTATTAATTGCTAAAGTACTTTAAAAAAATCCCTTAGAAGGGTGCTCTGTGATCCCAGTGCCCCAAGGTACAGAAATGGTCACACAGCTTACTTGGACATCCAGCCTTAACATAGCAACACCGCATGGAAGCCTTTTGTACTTTCACCAGCTTTCCGTTTAAAAGGCTCTTTTCCCACCCTACAGTCACACCACTTCTTAAGCTGATGTGCTCTGACCGTACATTATCACATCTTTTGTCCTGTTTGACAGAGCTTATAGAATGCATTTGTGGTTTTTTTGTTTCACAGTCATCATTCAATGTGACTCCTTCACTTGAATTCTGCTCTTCTTCCTGCAAAACTCTTAATTCCACCTGAAGTTATGTATAATCCCTAAATTAACACACTTGAACTCATACTACTGAATTACTTTCTATTTCAGTTCTTCCAGTTGTTCCATTTCACTAATCTTCTTCTCAGAAAAGCGTGGAAATACACGAAATCAGATGCATGACTCCCCATTACGGTCGTTTATGGAACTGTGACACGAGGTTGGTTAACCAGAAGTTAAATCTGCACTAAATTTTAGGACAACATAATCATGCAGTGATTTGGGTTGGAAGGGACCTTAAAGATCACCTTGTTCCACCCCCTGCCATGGGCAGGGACACCTTCCACTAGCCCAGGTTGCTCCAAGCCCCGTCCAACCTGGCCTTGGACACTTCCAGGGATCCAGGGGCAGCCACAGCTGCTCTGGGCAACCTGTGCCAGGGCCTCCCCACCCTCACAGGGAACAGTGTATTCCATACATGTAACCTGAATTTCCCCTCTGTCAACCTGTAACCATTCCCCCTTGTCCTGTCACTCCAGTTCCTGATGAACATTCCCTTCCAGCTCCCCTGTAGTCCCTTTGGATACTGGAAGGTGCTGTGAGGTCTCCACACAACCTTCTCAAGTTGTTTATCTCAAGTCTTTAAGTCTCTTGCCCAACAGGGCTTGGATGATGATCGAGGTCACAATCAAATCTAATTACAAATTCCTGATAGACCAGAATTTGTTCTTTATTCACACTTAAAAAACAACAGAGCAATGTGAGAAATTTGAAACCTGAAGGGAGTCTTTGGAAGAATGGTATCATCAACCCGAAATACATGTCCAAAGTGAAAGTGCCACCTCTGCCTTAATTATAACATTATTACTTTGATGCTACACTTGGCTGGGTTGTGGCACAAAGCTATGTTTCAAACCTTGGGAGCAGCAGTGCCAGACTCGGGGCGATTTTGCACCTGAAATGTACGGAGGTTTTATGATTTTAGTTTAGCATTCTGTACTTGAACAAAAATTAAAAGGTCATCTCTTCAACTTCTTCGGGAAAAGACTGAACACAGTATGGCTTGGGGAAACCTGGAACAAAATAGGAGCAACTTAATGTTGGCAAGTTCATTTATCTTTTGGTAAATTCTATGAAAATGTGTCAATAAAGGGGATTGCTCATTGAAAGAAAGTCCATGGTTTTGTTTTTCAGCCAGAATGAATTTGGTTCATACTCAGTGACAGTAAAGAATTTAAATGCCACCTGAGATGTCCAATTTTAGCTGTGAAAAATACAGTCAGATCACTTAGGAATCTGAAAACAGCATTTCTTCCTTGGTATTTGGAAAGAAAGTGATGTACCCTCGCCAAGTTCATTGCAAAAGCCAAGTTATACCAGTGTTACGACTGACATCAGTGACAGATTCAATCATAATGCTGAATGATTTTGTGATTTGAAATTACTTGATTAACTCCTGTTCACATTTACATTGCATTTGCTCCGTAGCACGAAGTATCATTATTCCAGTCAAGTAAGAAGAGTGCTGTTTCTTAAAATACAAAACAAAAGCGTTTGCTAAACAATTAGCTGGATGTGTTCCCAACAAGATTCATGACCATAATTTTTAGTTGTTTGTCAATGATAAAGTGAAAAAACCCCCATAAACAGTAAATTAAAATAATTTGAATTAACACTATATGCTCCTAGGTTATGGTAATAGCTTTTTAGCTGTAGGACTACCTGTAAAACATCTGTAAATCTTTTAAAAAAATTCTTTAGTGAGCCTTAAAAATCTTTAAAATGCCCCTATTTGGCATTTGGAATTTTTCTTTTCTCATTTCTTATACACATGAGGTTTGTTCCCAAAATGAAGGCCTGTTATGAAGAACATAAATGCTAAGCAGACTTGGAACAACTTAAAAAGAGCCTGTATTGCTGAAGAAAAAGAAATATTCCTTCCATTGGCAAGTTAGACTTTCTGAAGAAACTAGATTATTGAGCTGTCTGAGCAGCAGAAAGGAAGATGGATGACTCTTCCTGAATTAGATGCTTGAACCTTACTTCTACTCAAAAGAGAATATAATCAATTTAGGAAAGAGTTGCCTCTAACACTGCGAATGCTTTATCATAAATACTAGATTGCATTTGAACTTTACTTGAGTGTTTTAAAGGTATTATTACAGCTTAACCTTCAAAATGAATAACAGTTTATTTGTGCAGTTACTCACTGAAATAGGTTGAGATACCCAGTTTAAAAAATATTCTACCCTGTCCTTTATGCCCTACTTCTTCTTTTTATTATTAGCTGGGTTTATTACTCGTCTTATTTGTTCCTCTTTAGGTTCAGAGACAGCAGATTGATCACCTTGCATTGGCACCTGAAGGGTATGGAGGCAAACATGAGCTCAGACCATCCTCTCCAAGTAAGAAGCTACAGGTGGACTCTCAAGGAAGCTCTTGGTGTAGCTTCTGACCTCACCCTGTTCCTGCAGAACCTTCCAGAAAGAAGTGTGGTACTCCAGAGAGTGTCTTTAAAGCCCCTGAAAGGGGCTCTGTACTGCAATGGCATCATTAATTCTGACTGTCCAGGTGATGAGTCCTGAAGACTCAGAACCGCTTCCACTCTTTCTAAATTAAATTAAGATCTGTCACTAATCCTTTTCAGCAAGGAAACCTATATCCAGGATACCAGATGCCAAAGGGGAAGCTCCAACAATGAAGTCAAATCGCCCAGAACACACTATTTGTAATTCTTTTTTCCCGTATTTCAGCCAGAAGGTGAAACACAGGAACCACAGATACTGTTGTTACTCCTGCAGTGTGTTCTGGGAGAACTTACACTGTTTTACAAACACCCAATCTGAAAAATGCTATGCTATTTATAACCAGTATTCACAGAGAAATGCATCTTTAATATTGTTGAGGGATTTTTAATAGAAGAAAAGTTATCTAGTAATTTAATTGCCAAAAATCAAAATCCATCTGTATTTTCATGCCATTTAAGTGGCTCTATGAATAATCCAGCTATCATACAGGCCCTGGATTTAACTCATATACAGTCTACATATTATTTGCTAACAACAGTGAGTATTGGAAATAAATTTGGATGCTCACTTCCTTTTGAACTTGACACATATGTATGTACCAGCTTCCAAAACTTGTGCCACAGTTCTTTGTTTCAGAAACAGACATCTCAATCAGAAGCACCAACTTTCTTACAGAGTAACAAATATTAAGTTAATAAAAATTACTATTTTTTAAAATATTTTTCTATTATATTTAAATATCTCATGCTCAGTACAAGGAATAATTAAATTATTTTAAGTACAGTTATGTTTAATACCTATGAAACTAGGATTGGGGTAAAACCATATAAATGACAGGAAAAATCATGCAGGAGAAAAATGAAGAGCAAAGTCAATCCAGACAAGCTTTCAAGGACTGTTTTTGTTCACTAAATATTCTACAATACTTCATTAAATAATGCAGTGGTGAATGATGAATTTCTGTATATAGTAAAATATGGTGGAATTTCTACGGCTGCTAAAATTTAGAGTGCTATTTTTTATTTAAAATATAATCAATTTGCACTGCAATGCCATGCAGAAATAATGCTTTAATTTACTTGTAGACACGATCCATTAGAATTCAAATGAAGGAGACAAACAAAAATCCGGATTTGGGGATTTATCTAACAGACAAAGATGAAGCACAACCCCCCAGGCTGAGCCCACCCTGTGAGCACCATGCTCCTCAAGCTCCCTTTGGCTTCACCCACAGCTCCTCTAAGGAGGGTCCCCAGTGCTCTGCTGCCCTTTAGTTTCACTTAAGCTACGTTTCACTGTAAATTACTGTTGTGAAATGGATGTTCTTGTGAGAAACAAGCAAAATTGCCCAGACGAGGCAATTCTAACGTGCACTACCCACCACTTTAGCAATGGATTCATAGATAATCAGGCGATGAGGGCCTGGAATCTGGTGAGGAGCAGCTGAGGGAGCTGGGGGGGCTCAGCCTGGAGAAAAGGAGGCTCAGGAGGGACCTTCTGGCTCTGCAACTCCCTGACAGGAGTGAGGAGCTGGGGAGGGTCGGGCTCTGCTCCCAGGGAACAAGTGATAGAACAATAGGAAACAGCCCCAAGTTGTGCCAGTAGAGGGTCAGGTTGGCCAGGAGGAGGAATTTCTCTCTGGAAAGGGTGGTCAGGCCTTGGCAGGGGCTGCTCAGGGAGGTGGTGGAGTCCCCATCCCTGGTGGGATTGAAAATGTGGCACTTGAGGACATGGGTCAGTGCTTGGGTAACAGCTGGACTCAATGACTTTAGAGAACTTTTCCAAGCTAAGTGTTTCTGCAGTTATGGTTTAAGCATCCTCTCGTATAAAGTTACAGGTACATTGAAATTAAATGTCTGGGTGATTCGAAACTGTCAATCTAAGTGTACTGCACATATTCTTCAAGGTTTGGGTGAAAAAAACCCATAAGAACATATTATACATTCATGTTTTAGCACAGGAAAAAACCTGAGTCATTGGAATTCTGGGACTTGCCATCCCAATACATTCACAAAATCCATGGTCTTCTTACCATAGCCTTTCACTTTAATGCGAAGCTCCCCCTGGCTTCAGGAGAAACAGCATTTGCATATTTTGCTGATTTTTCACATTAACAAATTCCATCCTCAAGCACTTTATAGGTTTTTTTAAAAAAGAAAGCAATACAGTATGAGAAATACGAGAGTACAGGAAGGGGAGACATTCATTGAACAGAGGGTTTTTTGTTCTTTTTTTCCCTCACTTCACTGTAGACCTTTCAAAGATTCTTGGAAACGTTTCATGTGTCTCTTCCTTTGAACATATTCTCCTAAATTTCATTTAAATGTGCAGCCACCAAATAAGAGTTGTTCAGGCAGTGATGCAGAAGGATACATCAGGGACTGCTTTCCCAATATTTCCCTGCATGAACAAGTAGGCAAGAGGAGAATGGAAAATAGCAGGAATAGTAGGAACAACATTCCATGACTTGCTTCCAGCTAGCCTGACTTGCTGGCAGGCATGAAAGCTCCTACCTCTGCAGGACACTGTGATCTCTGGGCTACTGCACAGAATTGCCACAGGCTTAGGCAGGATCATCCATTTTAAAACAGTTTTAAGGCCAAAGTGTTTTGAGCCTTTTTTTCATTTTTTTAAAATTATTATTATTTTGTTAAAATTGTCAACCATTGAAGATAGCTGAGCACAATAAAACCCAATCACATTAGGATAAGCTCATAGGCTCTGTGAGGAAAAACTATCTTACAGCATGCCTACTTTGATAAGCTTTTTCCTACACACTTGCAAGGCTGGCTAGACTAACCTAGTCCTTCTAGAGAACCCCTGGGAGACGAATGGAGGGCCAGGAGAATGTAAACAGCACACACAGAACCAAAACCTCTTTAAAAATGGAAAGCTGCATGAAAACCTGCACGCAGGGGTTCATTCTCCATAGATCCATATCAAAGTGGAGAGGACTATAGCAGACTTCTGCAGGATCCAGCCTACGGCCACCACTATTCCATACTGGATGTTAATTCCTTGGATGACAGCTTTTAGCAAACAGGCTGCAAGAAGGCAGAATTTTATACCTCTGTGGATAGGCAGCTGCTCCTTGGCTTCACCAGCCAGCTGAGGAATATCTAGTTAGGGTGCAGGTTCTGGGGAATTTCTGGGGGTCACAAAAATGAGACTGCCTAAGCCTACAGACCAGCAAAACGATTTTCAAATATATGAAAGGTCACTATAAAGAAGAGAGAAATAATCTGTTCTGCCTACTTGTAGCTGATACAAGAGGTCATGGATTGAAATTACAGTAAGGAAGGTTCAAACTGGACTTTAGCATAAGGTCCATGGGGAAAGCTTTAATGACAGGCCAGAGAAACAGCTGTCAAGACTATTTTGAGAAGCTGTCTTCCTTGTCCTTCCCCATCCTGCAGCTCTGAACTAAAGAGCAAGGTTAAGCTATGATAAATGGTATCACCACCTCAGTGCTGTTAATGTGAATTTGAGAGGTGTATACATGAAAAATAGTGTAATCTGGTTGCAGTATAGTACTCTAACATAGAATATGTATGTTCTAAAATGTATTTTTGAAACAATAATGAAAAATATCATGATAAGAAGTTAAAGTGAATAAAACTAGGAGGCTGGAAAGTGATGAGAATGTTACTAATATGAAAAAACATTTTTGGTACCTAAGTATTTGGATCCAGACAAACTATGTCTTAATTATATTCTATTTTGAAAGACTGACGCTTTGATTTTTTTAAACATTTTCCAATGCTAGACGATCTTTCTGTTTTCCCAAATCATAACAATGTCTCTTGAGAGGAGCTTTTACCTCACTCCTGAAAGTGATAAATTTTATGGAGTTGTGTTCTTAAGAACAATGCTTTCTTTGGGGTGAAAATTAATCCTCCTCTGCTGCTGATCAGACTGGTGCATCACACAACTGCAAGGCAGTGCTGAAGCTGTTCTTACAGACGGTGTGCTCAGACCTGGCCTCTGAAGGGTCAAGGTGAGAACAACTGACTGAAGAGAATTCTCTGAAAGTTTCAGAGGCAAAAAGACTTTCTCACACCTTTTTGAGAAACAGCAGGGATAATCCAAGAGATAATTACGGAATACCCGTAATCCATTCTTTCAAGAGGACAGCCTGAAGCTGCGTAGCTGCAGAACCCATTCACACCACTGCTCTCAGAGACACAAAGTCTGGCCCTTTCCAAATTTCACAAGAATATTTCAAGTGAGCAACACTGCGAGTGTGGGCTGATTGGAGTGGAAACGGAGGTGGGAACATTCATCTTCACACCAGTGTTACAGTGTGGTAGCGGGGAAAGAGAAAGGGGAAACCAGACATCCCTGAAAATCCTGCTGTGGCTGTATAACTGTGTGACATTATTAGAAAAATGCCTAAAATGAGTTATGGAACTAATTAAAGAAATATAAAAGCCATGGATAAAAAGTTCCTTGTTAAGTATAATTGATAGTACAAATCTAATTTGAAAGGTTAACAAGCTCTTGAAAATTGTTGAATCAAGTACAGACTGATGTTTTTAATATAATTATATGCAGCTAGCAGATGGTATAGTCCTTTTTATTATATTGTCAGCTATTAGATTTTCATTTTTAAAGGAAATAACTGAATTATACTAAAGATACGTATGGTTATTTTCAAAGATTTTTCCATTTTCTAATATCTGTATATACCAATTAAACACATAATATTTACCATTTATAAAAATCTGAAAGATAAGATTTAAACAAGAATTCAGAGTATTTCACTACCCTCTTACAAAAACCTTTATTTTAGATTTTAATTAAAAGCTTGATTGCCTTAATGAATGACATAATTTTAGATACGTAAATATATTTTCAGACCAATTGAGGATTAGAAGTACTTTAGGGAAACAAAGCAGCAGAAAAAACCCCTACTCTTAATTCAATAATTTTAGTTCCAAAAAGCCACTGAGCAATTAAATTTAATATGCCAGATGATACATAAGATCCACCAATTCAGAAAGGTGAGGAGAGAGGTAATGACTTCATTCTTGCACCCTCCAGTCTGCCAGTCTGTATCTGAGAGGTGCTTTATCCGTGTTCTGAAATTCTCTGAATTAAATGTCACTACCTACCTCAGTGTTTCTAAAACAAAATCTTCATATAAGACTCAGACTTCTGGCTCCCACTGTGCTACTTCTACCACTGAGTAACACATTCTACAGACTTCTTATACATTAAACCAAAATTTTAGAGAGTTCAGGATTCACAGGTGGAGTCTTAGAGTAACAAGATATTTTTCTCATTACGGTTGATGAGGTTGCAGGATCTGAGGGCAACAACAAGGAAGCCAGAGAGGGACAGGAGTTGTAGTGACAGGACAAGGGGGAATGGGTTTGAACTGAAAGAGGGGAAATTTAGGTTAGATATACAGAAGAAATTGTTCCCTGTGAGGGTGGGGAGGCCCTGGCACAGGTTGCCCAGAGAAGCTGTGACTGCCCCATCCCTGGAAGTGTCCAAGGCCAGGTTGGATGGGGCTTGGAGCAACCTGGGATAGAGGAAGGTGTCCCTGCCCATGGCAGGGGGTGGGACTGGTTGAGCTTTAAGGACCCTTCCAACCCAAACCATTCTGTGATTCTGTGATTTATTAAGAAGGAGAGTGCTCTAATTTTATTCTTACAAGCATCAGACAAAATGGATTTAGTCCAAACTGAATTTGGAATTTACAGTAAAGAGTACTGATCATAGACTCATAAGATGGTTTGGGTTCAAAGTGACCTTAAAGCTCACCTCATTTAGTTCCATCCCCTGCCATGGTCCTCTAGACCAGGTTGCTCAAGTCCTTACAAAGTTAGGAAGTAGGACAGGAATTACATCCTTTGTATTAGTGTTTATCTTATCTAAATGTAGCGATCAAAAAGATAAGCATCTACTTCTTAGGACTCCTGTATAATCATGGGGATGAACTACCAGACACCTGCCATGGCCCTTCAGAGGAGCCTATTCACGAGAAACAGCAGAAGTTCAAATGGCTCCTGAAGACAATACATTTAAAACAGTTAAATTAGATAGAGTAAGGAGGTTACTATACAAACTTAAGAGCAGCCTCACTAAGTAAGAGCAATTGCGCCCACATTCCCCAAACTCATCAACATCAGTTGCCTTGGGAAAGGAACAGAAAGCAACAATCCCCAAATACCTTCCAGCTGTGCTTTCATTTCAAATTCTGCAGGCTAATGCTCATCCCTAACAATAACCCAAAGCTCTGCTGGCATGGTATGTGAAGAACCCAGGGATGGCTGTCAGCAAGGCCATAAAAATAGATAGCCTGAGCTTGATGGCTCTGGAAATAATCATGCTGCACCACTGCTTTCAGCTGGTGTAGGAAATGAAGGATGGGAAAAGCTCCTTCATGAGCTAAGAGTAAATAACTGACCCAGACAAGTTCAGACATCCTGCAGTTTCAACTTAATGAATTCACTGGACCCTTGACTAGATTAAAATAAATAAAACATTTCACTTTCTCACTTGCAACTTGCCTCAGTCACAAAAGAACTATCAGGTCACTTGAAGGAAACTAAAAGTCAGCTAAAACTTCATGGGTGTTAACCAACTGGCTGCAATTGAAAAGCTGTAACATCAATGGATTCAATTGTGCTATTTCCCACTCCTGTAGTCACCGTCAAAGCACTGGATTAATGCCAGCCTTTCTGTCCTTCTTACAGGCTTTGTCACAACAATGAGGCATTGCAATTTTATAGACTTGTATGTTCTCTCAAAGATAACAGTAAACAATATTCTTTTGACATTTTCAATGTTCTATAATTTTACTGAATGGTTCTTCTTATTCCTCCTTTTATATTCTCAAAACAGATGAGAAAATAAAATACAGAATTGTTAAGAGGTTAAAGCAGTGAGCCTGACTACTGTCTCTTACACAGCAGACAGGGCATAAAGATTTTTGTTTCACTTTAGATCGTTCTTGTCACAGCTTTCTTGTGAAGTAACATCACACTACACAACAAGCTCCCACAGGAACTGCAGATCATATCAAGCATCACCACTTCCCAACTTAAATAGTAGGCTCATTTGAGGCAATTCCATGTCCTTTAACAAATGCTTAGCAAGCCACACGTGCTTCTGTCTCTTTGTGTTCAGATATGTGTAGGTTCGGCTCAAGATAAATCCCAAATAAACTACTCTGCTACAAACACTCCTCCTCCTGCAGAGACGATGAAAGAGCCAGTATGTGACAGATGTTTGTCATGTTGCTTAATACACCACTGGAAGGAATGTGAGCCTGCAGTAACAGGGGGAGTGTCGGGAACTACGCTGCAGAGCACTAGTGGTGTCCTAAAATGAACTGGAGATGAAATAACACAGTAACTTCTCAGTGGGAAAAGCAAAATGTAGTGCAGTTATCCTTAGGTGCCAAATCCTTGAACAGACTCTCCAACTGATCTACCATGTGGTTCCTCTGTGATTTCAAACTGGAGGCAACATGATCACAGGGAAAAGATGAGTGGGGCAAGGTACAGTGCAGGCAGACTAAAGAACAAGAAAGAACAGAGAGCACTACACCACTGACTGTAGAATAATTTCCTGGACTGCAAAGGCTTCACCTGCAGTTTCTTTTCTGTCTTGTGCAACATGCCTGCTTACACGGGGTTTGTGAACAGTGAAAGCACATTAGTGACCAAAGGAAAGGAAACTACATCACTAAAGCTTTACTGGTATTCAAATTAGTTCTTTAAGTCAATCTTTGTTTTATTTTTTTCCCATAAATGTGAACATTTTAGGTGTTTTATGTCAGCTACAGCTCCACAGACTCAAATGCAAGTCTACACTCTGAACATGTGAAGACATGAACCTTGGGAAGGAGTGGAAAAGATGTGAATGAGGAGAAAGTCACCTTTCAACACTGCAGAGTCTTGCTTTGGCTGGTTCCTTGTTCGGAAGTTGTCCTGACCTTTGATCACCTTCATCTGCCTCCTCATACCTTCGGGATATTCTCACTGGAAGCTGGGCGATCCAGACCACGTCCTCTTCTTATTCACCTCACAGGAGCCATCTCTTGCAACCAGTGGCAGAGAGATATTTCTGTTCTCCTTCATGTTCTTGAAAATTCCGGATGCGCCAAGATTTCAGGTTTCTGGTAGTTGATGCTGAGCCTAAGGTGACATAAAAGGGAACCCAACAAAGGATTCTGCATAGTGGCTTGCATCTTCCAATCTCATTCCTGCTGCTGGTTGGGAAGCCACAATGTCCTCAACAGCAATAAACTCCTCCACAGCAATAAGCTTTGGGGCCTGGGCTAAGAGCAGAAGCTTCTCTCTCAAGTACTCAATCCAACAAAGTATTTGAGCACATGCATAACATTTAAGGGTAGAATATTAAATACTTTGCTGAATCATCATCTAAAATGGCATAACTTAATAACAAGCAAACTAAGTCAGAGTGCTCAGAAACACTTCTTCTGTGAAACCCTACTTTAAGACTTAGCTATAAAAAAAACCCCAAGCCTTACAAACAGCTGAAAAATAGCTACAAGTTGTTACCAGAGGGGGTTATTTCTTTTTTGAGTGTTTGATGCCTTCTCATTCCTTTGATGTTCTCACAAACACTGAATTTTACAGGGCAATAGAAATAAATGTAGATAGAACTCCTTTAAATAAATACACAGACTAATATTAAGTAGCTTTTAAAATGCTGTCCCATCAAATTGACTTGAGAAGAGAAGAGCATATATATTCCTGTGTGAAATGCTGCCTGAGGATGCTTTCAGAAGAAAGGATCAGAGGAGTTTTCATGTTGCTCGAGGCAAAATACGTCACATATAAAAGACCATGGAAGACGGGAAGTAATTCAAGAATTAGAAACACCTTTTGACCAAGAAAAACTGAAGGGCACATATGATCTCCTGGACAGAAAAAGGATACAGGTGATTTTCAGTGGAACTATTCTGGTCCCTAGAGAAGGACAAACTGGCTTCGAGCTACCACAGATCAACAGACAACTCTCAGCTGCTTCTGCAAGGAACCTTCTGAGATGTCCAGGAAGGAAACAGGACTCCAGCTGGCAGGCTCTGCACAACAGCCCATCTCTCATCCATCTGAAATCAAAGCAGGCAGAGTGGAAAAGAAGGGCATTAATCTATAAATTATGTGGGCGATTTTTTTTTTATTCTTTTTAAAGGAAGAAGAGACTCATGTAATGCAAGAACATACAGAACACAAACACCAAAGGATAAGGGAAAACAGAAAGCATTAATAGAGATCAAAGTAAAAGGGGGATGGACAATGAGATTACTCTGGGGTATAGACTTGATTTAGTTAATGCATTGGGCAAGGCTGGAGAAATATACAATTTTTGTAAAGCAACACAGTACACTGCAGGAATAGAACAGAGGAACTAGAAACAATGGGGAAAGAGATAACAGGGAGATCATGGCTATCATGGGGGGTATGCAAGGACAGGAGGAAAGAGCAGAAACAGAGGTGGTGGTGAGCTGTAACATTTCAGAATCACAGAATCATTAAGGTTGGAAAAGATCTCCAAGATCATTGAGTCCCCCCTGTGCCTGATGCCCACCTTGTCCCCCAGAGCAGAGCACTCAGTGCCACGGCCAGGCCTTCCTGGGACACCTCCAGGGATGGGGACTCCAAACCTTCCTGGGCAGCCCCTGCCAAGGCCTGACCACCCTTTCCAGCAACAAATTCCTCCTCCTGGCCAACCTGAGCCTCCCCTGGCACAGCTGGAGGCCGTTCCCTCTCCTCCTGTCCCTTGTTCCCTGGGAGCAGAGCCCGACCCCCCCCGGCTCCCCCCTCCTGTCAGGGACTTGCAGAGCCAGAAGGTCCCCCCTGAGCCTCCTTTTCTCCAGGCTGAGCCCCCCCAGCTCCCTCAGCTGTTCCTCAAGGGACTTGAGCTTCCAGACCCTTCCCCAGCTCTGTACCCTTCTCTGGCCCTTCTCTCTCTTTAAGGCTATTGCTGGCTAAACTGTGAAGTAATAAATATGAAAACAGACAGAACAAAGCAGGCTGGAGAAAAGCCCTCTCCTAGGAGAGACCACTCTTAATCTGAGGGGGTACAAGCAGAGGTCACTGCTGTTACTCAGGAGACACATTCCCAAACAGCCAGAGCCCGGTGCCCTGGTGCCATGTTGCTCCTGGTGCCTGTTGTTTTACGAAGTGGATAATACAGTATATTGCAGACATACTGCTCAGGGAAAGGAGTAGCTATTGCTCTTGTAAGGTCTGACTGTAAACCAGTAGTGAGCTCTTGCATTGCTATACAAGGCAGTACCTTTCCTGGTTTATGCTCAGAAATCAGTCCATGACAACAGTAGGGCCTGATCATTTCCTGGGTTAGTGGTAGGGCCTCACAGGTTTTGACATAACAAAATATATATTTCACAATGTATATAAACACCAAAATACTACACACAATACATACACACAGTGTATGTTAAGCCAATAATAATGAATACTATCATTTACGTTTTTGGTTACTCATCACCCAACATTTTTCTTATTAGAATAACCAATAAGATCAAGAGTTGGTTCTGCTTCCAAATTAAAGAATATACAAAACCAGACTGTAAACAAACATTTTCAATTAAAAAATAGAACAACAACAACAACAAATCCTCCACAACAAAAACCCTGAAAAATTAAGAGCACTAGTATCTGAAATGAACAGAAGAGCCTTGGGACATAAATGAACTCAGAAACTCAAAATCATCCAAAACTTTTTCTGAAGAAAAGTAAAGAACTTCTTCAGAATGCTTCCAGCCCTAATGGGGTGATAATCACCCCTAAAGGGATATTAGCTACACCCCAGTAGGAAAATAAGAAGCACAAGAAAGCTACATTTTAGAGATAAAAAGTGTAAGAATAATTTGAAAATGGCCCCAAATCAAATGTTTTCTACATAGTAAGAAGTGTCTTCAGTTCTATAAATAGAACATAAAAAGAAGAGAATATGTTAAGATTCTGTAAGAATGGATTTAAGATTATTTGTAAGGAATTTATTTTAGAATGAATACTTTTCTTCGGCTTTCAGTAAGGGAAAAAGTGAAGAGTCTAAGGCAAAAACCACACAGTCTAATGGGAATAAAGTACTGAAATGGAGGCTGCCACTGTCAAAAAACCCACACAGATCAAAGGATTTAATGTGCTTACACTGTGAGGACCAGAGTCTCCATTCCAGAATACATGAAAGCATCGAGAGATGAAGTGCAAGTGAAATAGGAGAGGCCTCTATCAAATGGAGGTGAGGCACTGCCTGACCAAAAAGGAACTGAAATCATACTTATACTTCAGAGAGAGGGCAAAAGGTGAGCCAAATAACAGCAGATCCGTTAGTTTTACCTCAATGACACTCAAGGCTCTTCAACACATTCTGTAGGGAAGCACAATCGAAAGCAGGGATGTAAACGGAGCGGGAGATCTGGCTGTGCCAGCTGCACCAGCCTGCGGTGTGTGGCAGTTCTGCTTTGCTTCTCTGGCACAGGAAATGGGACAGGCCCACTCACCATGGCTTCTATGAAGTAATACCTAAACCCAGGAACATGGAGATCAGGTAAAACACGTAAGGAACTGGCCAAGAGAAGAGAGGGAGAAAGGGAGAGTAATATAAAGTGCGAAGTCAGGCATTTGTTGACTAATTACAGAAACTTGTGTGAAATGCTAGGAGTGTGGCACCTGGAAATGACAAGAAACAGAGCACAGTGTTGAGACCTTCTCTAGAACAGCTGCAAAGCTGCTCCCCAGATCTCAGTCGGGACCAGACCCAGAGAAGGCAGGAGGGTGATTAGAGCCTGTCCCCTAAGAAGAGATGAAAAAAAGACTAAAAGTATTTCTTGTTTAGCCCAGCAAAATGCCAGCTGCAAACAAATACATCTGTGTTCAATGTACACAGTGGGAAGGTGAAAGAAGTCCAAAGCACAGTACTGGGAAAGGATAAATGGGTAAACTGGCATGAGACGAGGCTAGCAAGGACAGGTGAACCCCTCCAGCCCTGTGCTTTCTGTTCATAAGCACTTCACAGCAATAATTTAACCATAAATGCCTCTCATGCTGTTGAGTACACTGAAATTTGTCTTGCACTGAAGACACTGTGTGTCAGTTTGGTAACCAGAACGTATATTACACTCTAATAATATGTTTCTACTTACTTAGGGGGGCGGATGTGCATCTTTTATCTCTGTATAATCAGAGGGAGCAAAAAATCCCTCTCAGCAGACAAACTCAATAACAGGCATAAGAACACAGGATAATTCAGCTGAGAAAGGACTTCAAGGTTTCAAGTCCACCCTCCTGCTCAAGGCAGGGTCAGCTGCATGATGTTCAATGCTGGCACTCACGGCTTCACCCTCTCTGGACTTGAAAAGCTCCAAGAGTGGAGGCCGCAGTACCTCCCTTATCAACCTGTTCCACTGACTAAAGATTTGATAGGAATAAACTATTTCCCTATATCCAAGTGGAAAAAAACCAACGCCATCCCACATCCTCCAAAACACAACCAAACAATGAAAGTGAAGTTCGCAGAAAAAGATTACTGGTAATAAGGTAACAGTCACCTTAGCTCAGACTTCTCTCTTTTATGAAGTACTTAGTTAAATACAGAATAGTCCTAAACCCTCTGAGAAGAGTTCAGGTAAAGCATAATGTTTAATTCTAGCCACCACTTTCAAATCTAAGTGTGGACAGAGCTGGAAAGAGCAGTGATCTAAATTGTCTCTTCAGATCCTTTCTTAACCCTGTGATTCAACCACTGAGCACACAAAGCACAAAACAAGCAGCTCTGGAGTGTTTGCCACAGTTTGCCTCCTTGTTTGTGCTGTGGTAAGGAACAG
This sequence comes from Corapipo altera, assembly GCF_003945725.1. Taxonomy (NCBI): domain Eukaryota; kingdom Metazoa; phylum Chordata; class Aves; order Passeriformes; family Pipridae; genus Corapipo; species Corapipo altera. The sequence continues at coordinate 3,036,192 of NW_020884939.1, read as the reverse complement.
ACACCATGTGCCTCAAGAGACAGTGAGAAATGATTTGTTACACTGAGTAGAGCTCCTCACTTTGTTAGATCCTTGACACCTGTTTGGGAATCGTCAAACATAAACTCTGTCCTTTAATTCCCCTACACACCCTCTGTCCCACTTTCCTTCCAGAAACCTCAAGGACAGTCCCCATTTCAAGATGCTCAAATATCTGAAGGCAATAGAGAATGAGATATGGGTTGTGGGAAGGAGAGCAGAAGCAGGATGTAAGTTAATTCAATTCACTGTAGGCAGCGTGACAGAAATGGGTCTTTAAGATGGACATCAGTGTACACAGTCCTTGGAGGAAAGTTCCAGGAGGTTATACCACACTTGAGAGCCAGTAGAGAGGTGCAGCAAATTACCTTCCCCTTGTGGGTTTTCTGAAGAACAAATTTAATCTGACTCAGTACAGGAATACTTTAACAAAACTACAGATTTATGCAAACAGAGAAAAGCAGAGATATTTTTCTCTTGGCCTGGAAATGTGTACTGAAAACAAAACCATCTAGTGCCTGCTCTGTATGGACTACAAAGCTCAACACAGCCAGCTATCAGTGTGGGTGCATGTCAGTGTTCACAAGCTCATTTAAATGTTCATAAGTGAGTCAACAGGTCTATATATCCAAAAGGAAAAATACTGTACCAGTCTCAACTAAATATTTGTTGATAATTTAAATAACTTTCTTGATTTTCATTAACTAATCACTGATAAAAAGCTGTAAAACATCTTTGCAATCTTTCCAAATATAAATCTTTTAAAAGATACTACAGATCTGTTGAATTTCTCAGATACCTGTAATTTTGGCAGATTCATGTAATGAAGAAATACAAATTTCATAGAAGATTCTTTTTTCCTTTACAGGAACAACCATCCTAAACTATTTCACAGTGTTTCAAGTGTGTCCTGAAAAACAACAGAATCACTTCATTTCCGTGAAAGAATGCAGACCCAACCCCATTTGAAGGCAATCGTTTCTGTTTGTGGCATGTTTCTTAAGCAAACATACCATTATGGCCAGAAATACTTCAAGACAATTAAATTAAGTTTAACCTATGAACACTGCTGTTCATTCTTCTTGCATTAGTATAGTAATCCCAGAGAAACAGGTCAACATATTTTAGCTTTAATGGAGCACCCCATAGATATTCATTGACCCTAAAAACCTTTATCTGGTGACTACTTTAGTTAATTGTATTACTTTATTTTCCTGTTCATCCTATTGGTGCTTTAAAGGAGCCACTGCTTTTGTTTATCTTTGATTCAGCTTTTTGTTTGTTTAATTACCTCATCTGAAATTCTGCTTTGTAAATCAATCTCTTCTTTCAAGTGCTGATTAAGAGCAAACACTCAAATAAGCCTAGACACAAACAACAGAAGTTTCCCATCCTGGTGCCCAGAAGCTGCACACACTTTTACCTCTGAGTGATTTTGGATATTTTCAGATATTGAACACATTACCAGTTTGAACAGATGTGGACTTTGTCTCGGGTTGGTCACCTGGAAGAACATTATCTTCAAAGACTAAAGGATACCTTCCAGGGATGGTGACTAATATACTGAGGGCCTTGGAGCTTTTGAAAGGCAGAATCTGGAACCACAACTCTTGCAATAGCACTTTTTCTCTCAAAAAAAAATGTTTATGAAACCTTAATTGCTGGTGACACCAAAAGGGCTAACTGGAAGTGTCCACCACAATCCTAAAATGCATGTGCACTGTTGGAGGGCACCAGCACTTTCCTCCCTTTCATTATTCAGTAGCAATTTCCTGCATTGCTTTTGACCAAATTGCTCTTATCCAGTTATTAATTTATATAAGTGGAGCTAACAGAATTGCAAATGTTGGACAATATTTGTTTCAGACCAATAAGGCTTGAAGTTCTTAAAATTCTCCAACTCTCCAACCCTTAGGATTCTATAATTATTTCCTCTTTCCATCCCATCCCTGAAGAGTGGCTACATTTCTGAAACTTGCAAATCACAGTAAACAAAGGCCAAAGAATTGGTTCTTTGGGAGTAGAATCACATGTGGGAAATTTACAACCATTCCCAAATATGAAGAGAGGCTTTTAGAAATAAAAGGTAAAAAGCCAGGAGAATAGTCCTCAGAATTAGTCTGTACTATGTGTGTATCTCATTTTTTCAGATAGGTGATAGTGTATAATAGAAATCACAGGTCACTGTAGTATCTGAAGCACTTCAAAAAGTAGCAGAAATCTTTGTCTTCTCCAATGATCTTGATCATCTAATGCCGACATTACAGAGCTGCCAGACAGCTCTTCTGCCACTGCTAGATCCCACTTTTTATCCCTTCTGTGTACCATTAGGCTCTCCATGCTCTCTGCTGGGGTGTGTGCAGAAGAAATGATGTTGTCTGGTGTTTTACACTAATGTCTGTATGTACCTTGGAGTGCAGAAACAAATTCCACTGAAATTATGTGACAAACACACACCTAAACCTAAGCACTTCCTTGTTTATAGCCCCAAACATCTCCATTTTAAATAAGCCTTGCTCAGGATAGAATTTGCAGAACCAGGTTAGGCCTACAGATAGTGCTTCATAAATCAGTGTGGACATATCTAGGTCTATAGGGGTACAGAAAAGAAAGACCCAAAAAGAAAGCTCTTGAAATAACATTGTGTTGGCCTGGGTGTTTTTAAAAAAAGAAATTTTGGCTTAGAGCAAGGTCTGTGATTCTTTACAGCTGTCATATGCTATTGTGGCACAGGATGATTCATTTTAAAGCAGTGTAAAGGAGACAGCAAGAAAGACATGCCTTTACTCTATTTGCAGTGTAATGAATCCATGGAATACCTCACTAAATTCCAGTCATTACATTAACAGAAAATGGAGACGTTGGGCATATTTCACATATGCTTGATATACTGTACAGTGATGCATAGAATAATGTGTCTAAAAGGTTAATGTGAACTTAATTCCAAAATAAACAATGAAGAGGACATGCAGAAGTGCCACCTGGAATTTCTGAAACCCTACACAGCAGTCCTCCCTGACACAGAGACATATGAAACTGAGTACGAACTTCAACTGTTTCCATACCTGAAGACTGAAAAGATCAAAGATCAGAAGCAACAGCTTCCGTGTAAACAATGACTGATAAATCAGGATTCTGCAGCTTGAGAAAGATGGCTGAGGGAGAGACAACAGCATCCTACACAATTATGAAGGGAATGGGAGTGGAAAGGGGGATTAGGTGGTTGTTTCAGTTTGCATAGTTTTTTTTACCAGAAGCAGGTGGCATCCAGCAAAGGTTTAGAAGAATTGAATGTGGGGTGGGTAAGCCACAGAAGCGAACCACAAAAGGGAGATTGGACAAATTAAACGAACAGATAAAGGGTAATGTCCCAGGAAAAACTCAGAAACTCCCTGAGGCGCAAACAGTAACACGGAGACTATTCCAGAGAAATGCCCCAAAATGTTTCCTCCAGTCTTACACTCCATCCTGCTGGACACTGCCAAACACAGGACTGAGCTGGCTTGATTCCACACACATGTTCTTGCACTGCCCAAGGCAGTGGCACACTCGACACATGCCAACTAAATGAGACGACCTTGTAGCATTACATTGCTGGGCCCTGTATGCCCTGTTCCCTGCTCCAGCCTCTTCCATCTGGGCTGGAGGCTGAAAAAGGCTGTTGGTAGCTAAAAGGCACCCCCTTACTACAAGGTCACCCACAGAATCACTTCAAACTGCAGAGCTTAAGAGACCTCAGGAAATTCTTCAAGCTTTTACCTTCGGGGTAGCTTATCCCATATATTTTTCTCTGCCATCACACTATGGAAAAATTTGTCTCCAGCTGCCAGTTTAGCTCTTGCACTGACTCAAATCCTGACTTAACAGATGTCTTAGGGATTCAGCAGAAGTTTCACCATTCACTTTGAAAGGGTAGGATTTGATGTATTTGATGATTTAACATTCCTGTTTTGGTGTTTGTACAAAAGCAGCTCTAGCCATGAAGAATCTCAGCATCTCTAATTCCACCACGGGCAGCCTGGAAACTCCAGGTGCCCAGATCTTTCAATAAGAGGCATCCCAAACCCAGTGGAAAATATTTGCAAAGAGGTTATAATAACCATAACAGCAAATTATTTTTATTTTTATTTTTTTAAAGAATCCTTAATTGGACAAGACTTGCCAATCCGTTATCACTGCCTAAAGGATTCCCAGTAAGGAAATGGTGTGTGCTCTGTGAGCAGTGCCCTGGGTTCAGATGGAGGGTTGGTGCTGAGATACTGAGGCAGAAGGCAGTTGTGTCCTGTGCAGGACGTCAGTTTTGAAGTTCCTGGCAGCAGTGATAGTTTGAAAAAAATGCTTAAATATTGAGCTTTTAATCTTTTTGTTTATACTTTCATAAAGTGAAAGCCAAAAACATTTAAAGTGAAAAATTAGCTCATAAGATAGTTCAAGTCACGGTATTAAAATGTAGCATCGTAGTTTCCATGTTTCTTATTCTGCTGGTATGAACAATTCAGCAAACACAACACAATAAAAAATATTAAATGCTGACATGCCATAAATTTGCATTTTTTTTCCCCCTCGAAAACAGTATTTCTATGAAGAATGCTACCTGTGTGTACTTTCCAAAGACAAAATGTACTGGTAATCAGCTGGGTATCTGTAATCCTCTACTCCCTGTGCCTCCTGCTCCCTCTGTCCTCACTGAATTCAATGCTGTACTTTCTTTCACATCCATAGTGCTGAGTACAACTTGATTATAATGAAATACTTTTCCACTTTGTTTTGCATTGGCGTTGCTGCCACTGATCCTGCTTTTCCCCTCCACACTACAGTTTATTTTGAACTCATAAGTGTAACTATTGGACAAGGGACTGTTTGTGGCTGAGGTCTGGTTATGTACGTTATAACCTTGTCTCAGTTCTCCTGGGAAAGTTGTTGCTAAGGCCTGGGAAAGGATATGAGCTAAAGTGCTGGAAGATAAGAAAGGTAATCATGCTGACAGCAGAGCAATATTTGCACCAGTAATAGCTGGCAGATGAAGAATTCAAGGAGAAAAACTACGGACACCAAGTTGCACACAACCCAAAGGAAAGAAAAGGGGTAGCAGACAGCATCTCAGCCACACCAGGATCAGCCTGTTCCAGGAAGTGATGGAGACCAACACTCCAACAGTCCCTGGTTAGAGGGAATTCACTGAGTGCTGTCAGCACATTAACAGTGAGCACACCAGTCCCAGCTACCTGTGGCTGTGGTAGAAGCCAATCGAGGATGCCTTTCTGTTCTTCTGTGCGCTACCGAGTCTCTTAGGAATGCCTGAAAAAACAACCCCCAGAGTGATGGTTGCACCCAGAATGCCCTCAGAGATAAAAGACTGGCTTCCTCACTGAACTCTAAGTACCACAGGAATGCTAGGATGCCCACAGTTTTGCTTTGTTATGGAGAAATTGAACTTCTGCCCCACCAAAAGCATAAGGATTTGGTGATTTCAAGAAGCTCCAGAAACTGAGATTGAAATCTTACCACATAGCAAAGTATTTCCTTTTTTTCTCTGAGAAGTAAACAAGTACTAATGATATTACATGAAACGGAAACTTTTCTTCTCCTGTTTATAAATTTTTTTCTGCTTGTTGAGTGAAATCAATGCACAAGGGAAAAGTGAATGCAAAAGAAAAAAAAAAGACAGTGAGAAACATAAGCGGAGTAAATACTTGAGATAGAGCTGTCTGTGCCAGCTCTGACTTTGAAAGAGCATTAGTTTTAGTCAATACAGAGGAATCTGAATTCACTACATCACAGGCCATCCATTCAACAAAGTAATTCTGATCCATTTTTATTTTTTCTGACTGTATTTTTTACTTATTTGCTGATGCCTTCTTCCCCTAACAACCAGTCTGGAACAAAGTGCTTACAATAAATGAGAAAATTAATGGCCAGTGTTGCTTCCCCCACCAGCTGTAAGATCACTAAAATGCTCTGAAACCAAGCAAGAACAAATTATACATTTCTAACATCCTCATTTGAATCCACAATATGCCCAATATCACAGGGGTCTACAGGGAGCCCTCAGCCCATTGTTGCCCAGAGAAGGAAAAGAGAACACATGAGGTCACAAGGCAGGGCAAAGAAGTCCAGCAGAAGATACTGTCTTAATTTGGATTAACAGATGGGATGGATCACCCCCTGGAGCTTCTCTCCATTCGAAGTTCCATGAGAGATGATGACTAGCTAAGCCCAACTTACAGAGAACTGGAAAGGCAGAAGGTGTTTGATTTAGCTAGTCTTGAAAGAAGAAAACATTTATATTACTCAGTTCTAAGCCAGTTCAGTCTAACTGTATAACTTGTTTGCATATTTTTCAGAAAAACAGTAAATCTCAGATTAAAAAAAAGGCCACAAGTAAGAGATTGAGAATCCACAAGAAAGAATGAATTCCAGACAGGAAATTATCTTCAGATTCAACAGTTTGTTCTCTTAATCATTGTTATTCAACCGACAATATCAAGATGAATACCTTCTTTCCCTTAATGCTCTCCTCCTGAGAATACTGGCACTCTGTAGACTGCCAGACTAAATAATGCATTTCTAAGTTGAGGAGGCTTAAAGAGTCCAGGAAGACAACAGTAACAAATTCTGAGGAACAGCACTGGGGGCTGGGATAAAAGGCAGAGCAGACAGCCTCAGTGGCAGCCATAAAATACAAATAAATCTGGATTTACCCAGATATAAATGTATGAGAGAAGCACACACCAGACCTGTTGTTTGGATTTTTGTTCCTTTTTTTAATGTTTTCCAGAAAAGCTTTTATTTACCCACATCTACACACTTCTTTCTTAACAATAATATTCTGGAGGGGAGAGGGGTTTGAGATCAAACCAGTGTATGGCTTGGGAGTACTATATATACATACAGACTGTATGTACCACAGACCAGTACTGTGTTAAACCAGTTGGTACAGCATTATAGAAATGAATTAAAGAAGATAATGAGTTCTTATTTATCTACCTATCCATGAGAAGATCTCATTCTCATGAAATAAAAAGCCTTTCTGGTCAAGACCAAAGTAAAATTAGGAAATTCATTCCACTGCCAATCATGTAATTTCTCTGCAGTAAGAACCTTTCCTTTGGTTCTCTGCTTGACCAGCTCTTAAATAGAGCTTAAATCCAGAGCACAGCATAAAACCACAGCCAATATGTTCAAAAAACCACCTCAGCTGATTTCCCCCCCACCAAAGGCACAAGCTCCTATCAATCAGCATCATAAAACTGCCCGAAGGTACCTGGGAGCTGTACAGGAGCTTTGCCCACATACCAGAATGGCACCTCTGGTGTCATCTGAGTTCCATGAACCACTCTGATCTTTCATCTGGGGGTCAGCTCCAACCTAACAGCTGTTTTCACTTTCTTTAATTTTTCTTACTATTTCTTTTTGTCTTAATATTTCTTTTTGGCTTGTTTAAGTGAAAAAAACATGTTGACAAAGCAGAATATTTTCACAGAACCATAGAATATGCTGAGTTAGAAGGGACTCACAAGGATCATCCAGTCTAACTCCAGGCCCTGCACAGACACCCCAACAATCCCACCCTGTCCCTGAGAGCATTGTCCAAACCCTCCTGGAGCTCTGGCAGCCTTGGGGCTGTGCCCACTGCCCTGGGGAGCCTGGTCAGTGCCCAACCACCCTCTGGGGGAAGAACCTTTCCCTGAGATCCAACCTGACCCTGCCCTGGCACAGCTCCAGCCATTCCCTGGGTGCTGTCCCTGGTCACAAAGAGCAGAGATCAGTGCCTGCCCCTCTGCTACCTCTCGTGAGGAAGTTGGAGGCTGTAATGAGGCCTCCCCTCATTTTCCTTTTCAAGGCATCTTAAATGCTTCAAAAAAATTTATGTAGGTCTGGGAATATCATCACATTCTCTCTGGTTTTCTTCACAGGTACTTTGTTCTTGGCCTCCTCTGGACTTTCTGCTGCTCTTTGTTTACAGCACACAGCACAAGCAGGATGGGGCTGGGGCTCTGAAGATATCTAACCTTCCTTTGGGGAAAGGTAACCCTTCTGTGTGCATTCAGTGGACTTGTTGGCTAATTCAGCAGCAGAGCCAGACCTCACTCAGCACTGAAACACTTAATTACCTCTGAGACTCTGTCCTGTCCTTCTTGCAGCCCACATCTAAGAGGATATCAGAAAACACGCAAAAATATTCTCCTTATGAGACAAATCTCCCTAAATATTAACTTGTGAGCTGCCTTCTAAGAGTCTTAAAATAATAGAAACAATTAAAGGTAACTTTATTATTTCTTAACTTTTCCTGTTAATATTATCATAGAATCATCATAGCATCACAAAATGGATTGAATTGGAAGGGGCTTTAAATCTCATCTTGTTCCACCCCTACCATGGGCAGAGACACCTCCCACTAGTCCAGGTTGCTCCAAGCCCCGTCCAACCTGACCTTGGACACTTCCAGGGATGGGGCAGCCACAGCTTCTCTGGGCAACCTGTGCCAGGGCCTCATCGCCCTCACAGGCAAGAACTATTAGAAATAACACATTAATAGGTGTTTCATAGAAACCTCGGTTATCCTGGGACTATTCTGCAACCCAGCACTTTCCTCAATCCAGTCTCAGACCACAGCACCCATTCCTGCAAAGACTACTACTGGTATTATAACAAAGATCATCAAATGTGAAAATCATTCTGGACCCATAAGAGTTAAAAAAGGCTGAAGAAAACACCAGAAATTTTAACCAAGAATTTATCTGATTTGATATTGCTGCTCCTTCTATAAGGATAGGTGAAAAACCAGAATGCTTCCAAAATCCCTGCCTCCTCCTGGCTATCATCCATGCCAGCTTTGGGAAACTCTCCTCAGAGACTTTGCAAGGCCTGCACCCAGCAGAAAGGAAACTCTGCTACACACACAAACACTCTGTTGATTGATCTTCCAAATTCTGGAGAGGAGATCTTGTCAGGAAAGGTCCACACATGGAGGAGGCAACAGTGTACCCAGCTCTGCCTCCCTGAAAGCCACCCCATGAGTGGCTTTAAAGTATACCTTTAAAGTATGGCTCTGGTTCAGGACACTATCCCGCAGAAAGACAGCACCATTCCTTTCACAGCTGTCTGGCATTGAAAACTTCTGTCTCTGATTTCTTCAATGAGCAAATCAAAACAAGATTGTTCAGCTGAGAAAATGGCCAGCTCAAGCCAGGCTCTGAAATGCAAGTGTACCACCTCTTCATCTTACTGAAAATACTGGATTCAAAACTTACCTGTCTACCACCCTGTCAGCCTCACACTGTGCCTGGGGAGATCCTGGAACAGACCCTCCAGAAGCTCTGCAGAGGCACATGGAGGACAGGGAGGTGACTCAGGACAGCCAGCACAGCTTCACCAAGGGCAAATCCTGCCTGACCAACCTATGGGCCTTCTGTGATGGAGTAACTCCATCAGTGGGCAAGGGAAGGGCTATGGATGTCATTTATCTGGGCTTCCATAAAGCCTCTGGAGAGATGGAGCACCTCTGTGATGAGGAAAGGCTGGGGGAGTTGGGATTGTTCAGCCTGGAGAAGAGAAACTTTGGGGTGGCCTAATTGTGGCCTTCCAGGACCCAAAGGGAACCTACAAGAAAGAAGAGAGACAAGGGCCTGGATTACCAGGACAACAGGGAATGGCTTCCCACTGCCAGAGGGCAGGGTTAGATGGGATAGCTGTGAGGGTTCTGAGGCCCTGGCACAGGTTGCCCAGAGAAGCTGTGGCTGCCCCATCCCTGGGAGTGTCCCAGGTCAGGTTGGATGGGGCTTGGAGCAACCTGTCCCATGGCAGGGGGTGGAATGGGATGAGTTTTGAGGCCTCTTCCAACCCAAGCCATTCTGTGATTCTATGATTCTATTATTCCATGATAATTATAACAATGCAAGAAGGGGAGTAAACTGGTTTGTTCTCCACACCCAAACCACAGCCCAGACTTTGGCAAACTCAAACCAGAGTGTGATAGAACAGAACATAAACAAGTGAAGCTACAAAATGGTCCTTTTCTGACTTGCTCTGTGCCCAAAACAGATTATTGGAGTGATTATTGCAGTACAAGAGAAATTGATTTGAGTCTTGAACTTAACATCAAAATTCCCTGTTGTTTCCACCAGCTCAGTGGGAAAATTTGGAAGCTGCACACACACTGATTCTTCTTCTCCCCTCCAAAACCATGAAGATCTGAGAAGCACTGTGAGGCCATTTTTGGAAGGAGGGCACAAGCTGATGATGTGAGACATTTGTTAGTCCTTTGGAGCATCATAGGTTCAAACCCAGACAACAGAACATCAAGTTAATCTTGTTTGAAAAGCCCTGTCTGTACTGCCCAGAACATCCAGGGCACAGGGCTCTGCACATAAATGCCATAACTGGGACACTATGCACACTCTTCTTTTGCAGGCACACGTGGAGATTCACGGACCTGCTTTGTATCTCATGTAAAAACACAGGGCAGCCCCCAGACTGTTCCTTCAGTCCCTCTATGGCAGCTTTAAAACCTAAATTAAAAGTAACTTCATAGCAGAGCTGGAATAAAATATTCCAAATGCTTGCTCTTGCCACTTCATCATTACTAAAATGCTTTTACCCATAATTGTTCTCATTAGAACAGAAAAAAAGCAAGAATACAAACAACACTGAGCTTGGTATGCAAGGGATGGCATCTCTATGGCTGAAGTGAATATGCATCACAGGCATGTTCCTCAAATTGGAGTCAACAATTATTCCACATATGGGAAAGAATGAAGTTGAAAATGAATAGGAGGATGTGACAATCTGCCAAGTTGTGTGTAAACGTGATGGCAGCCTGAACAGCCTGGATGTAAGGAAAAGATTCCCAAAGATATTCTTTTACAAGCATTATGGGTTCAAAGTGTTTTTTCTTTTACTTTTAAAAGATGCAGTGTGTACTTCCTTGATCAAAATGACTCATTAGGAAGAATTTATATTATGCACATTTTCCCCTTTAAAAAATGAAAATATGCCTTTAATTATTAATTATACTTGCTAAGAAGTAGATTTCATGGCTACATTTGATGTCAGGATTTGTATCTTCCTGGTTGATTGAAATTATTGTAAGGTCTCTGGTGTTTGGAGCTCACTCTTGTCACAAATTGCAATATGTCAACTTAGAAAATCAGTCCCTATTCTTCACTGAGTGGCCAACTGTTCTGAACAAGGGGCGTTCCTGGACAAAATGACCTGCTGCCCACCAACAGCATGATTTGAGTAAGGACATTTCAGATCCTTTGAATTTTAAAATTGTGTTTTAGAAATTGGTTTCCATCTTGGACTTCCTTCCCTCCTCTTGTCCTAAATACATGAGAAAGATCAAAGCCAGATTTGCTGGTTCACTAGTACGTGTTCTGTTCAATTTTCTTCTGTCACATTCACATAAGTAAGAGCAGATGTTGCTAGAACATTCATGAGTTTCGTTCTGAAGTGTGCAGCCAGACATTTGTCAGGCTAATTTGATTTCCTGAGGACTGTGAGGAGGGTTCTGCTGGATAGTTCCCATCTGCGACACTGAGCCACTCCTGCCAAATTCACTCGAAGCCTCCAATGAAGATGTTCTCCTCTGAATTTTTGCTAAGGCTACTTTTTATTGGTTTTCTTCAAGAAGTTTTTCTTCCTTTCTTTCCCGCTATTTACGCTGCTATAAGGATGGGGAGGAACAGGTTCAGGAGAATAAGGAAAAGGTGCACATTCCCACAAGATGGCCACAATCTCTGCCATCTTAATGTTTACAAATGCCTACTAAAGCCAATGGAGAAGACTCATAGAGATTTCAGTGAAAGAATTTTGTGTTCTCCCACAACTGAAGAAACATTATAATTTAAATACTTACATACATGTCAGATGCCAACTTTCTTTTTGGACTAACTGCCTGCAAACCATTTTCTAAGAGACTTCCGGAAACAGCAAATCTCTTTATTGTGCATTTGCACATAAAAGATTAGGAAGCATTTTGCAATGCCTTAAAACAGCCTTTAAATTTCAAGCGAAGTTTATTGTATTTACTCATTCCATATTTGAATTAGTAAATAAAATTCAATTAAAGACTTATTAGTGAATATTACCTTTGAATAAAAGATGCCAAAGTTTCTCACAGGATTGGAAATGCTTCCAGATTTAGAGAAGTTATTAAATGGATTAAGGCATTATCTCAAAACTTAAGGAAAGTTTCCTAATGTTTTCTACTTGACAAAAATGAAATTTGTGCACATATGAAAAGCCATTTTCCCTCCTTATTTTCTGTAGGGATTGCACCTAGGTGTAACTTTCGGTAAGTGATGCACTTGGTTTATCCCTGTGAGTCAGACAGGTGCCCAAGGTGGGGGCTTAAACGAACATCACATCGATGGGAACACTGAGACACACAGCCCCTAATTTTGCAGAGCTTGAAGGGTTTCCTTCCTAACACCTGGTGTGGTGCTGTATGTGCTCGGGGGCTTTAACGCGATCCTCAGGCAGAGATTTGGAAAGGCCCTTTGTGGCCGTGCGATGGCTGCGGGGGAAGACCCGCTGAGGGCGGGTACCGGTGCTGTTGGCTGTTCGATTCCCTCCCCATCCCCTTCCCCATTCCCATGTCCCATCTCCATTCTTGTCCCCCTCCCCGTTCCTATCCTCATCCCTATTCCATCCTGGTTCTCCTCCCCCTCCCCACACCCATGTCTGTCTCCATCCCTGTCCCCATTCCCATCCACCTCTCTCT